>NW_022987739.1:29366738-29446738 GCF_902827165.1 Trematomus bernacchii
ATTAGAATTACACAGGGTCATCCCGTGATTTATTACCTATTGTGAGGTTATCAGGGTTCCAATCCTAAGTGTCCATTATTCATTTTTATAGGTCACATTATTCTACTATGTGTCTGGTAATTGAAAAATATCATGTTTATGTTTGTCCTATATTCTTAGTGAGAGTAATGTTGTTACTTCAGGCAGTATAAAATGACTCCTAAAGTATACATGTTACTCTTTAGGGCTATAATAAAAAATAATGTATTAATAAGATCTAGTTTTTATTTGGCATACATGATTACAATTGTAATTATTTTCTTTAAAGGCCCCCTATTATAGTGTTTGTCATCAATATATAATAGGTCTCAGATATATCCAGAACCTGTCTCTGATTGGCTGAAACACTAAACAGATTATTGCAGCATCCCATAATCCCCTCTGTTTCAGCCCTGTTTCCAAAGTGCTGATTCTCTGTCTGTTACTTTAGATGAAAATAAGGAGCCCCTCCCCACGCCCCTCTGAGAGAGATTTGGTTAAAAAGAACTCAATGGTGCTCTAGGAGGAGATTCAGGTGATAAGGTGGGGGGGGGGGGGGGTTACCTTGGTTGGTGATTGGCTAATGGTTACACAAGACAAAACATCGTTATGACATCATCAAGTGGCCCAAATCTGATCAGCTCATTTTCAGACAGGTTTTTATATAAAAGGATCAGGACAAAAAGAGAGAGAATCTTTTTTCCTGAAACTTTCAGAGTCTCTTTCCACAGAGGGGACACATGTTGATGTAGAAGAGACATGAAGAAGAGGGGACACATGTTGATGTAGAAGAGACATGAAGAAGAGGGGACACATGTTGATGTAGAAGAGACATGAAGAAGAGGGGACACATGTTGATGTAGAAGAGACATGAAGAAGAGGGGACACATGTTGATGTAGAAGAGACATGAAGAAGAGGGGACACATGTTGATGTAGAAGAGACATGAAGAAGAGGGGACACATGTTGATGTAGAAGAGACATGAAGAAGAGGGGACACATGTTGATGTAGAAGAGACATGAAGAAGAGGGGACACATGCTGATGTAGAAGAGACATGAAGAAGAGGGGACACATGCTGATGTAGAAGAGACATGAAGAAGAGGGGACACATGTTGATGTAGAAGAGACATGAAGAAGAGGGGACACATGTTGATGTAGAAGAGACATGAAGAAGAGGGGACACATGTTGATGTAGAAGAGACATGAAGAAGAGGGGACACATGCTGATGTAGAAGAGACATGAAGAAGAGGGGACACATGCTGATGTAGAAGAGACATGAGGAAGAGGGGACACATGTTGATGTAGAAGAGACATGAAGAAGAGGGGACACATGTTGATGTAGAAGAGACATGAAGAAGAGGGGACACATGTTGATGTAGAAGAGACATGAAGAAGAGGGGACACATGTTGATGTAGAAGAGACATGAAGAAGAGGATTTTGCATAATAGGTGACCTTTAAATCACAATCAATGCCTCATGGTTCAACTAGCATGAAACCTGATATGTTTATACCAACAACAAATCACGTTATATACAGTGATAGTTGCTCCAACGATCCACCAGTCACTTGTAGAAAAGCCTCAGTAATGTTAGTAAGTTTTAAGAGAAAGATATCTCACCTTTTCCTGCTTTTTTAGGCTTTTCCTGCAGGTAGATGCACTGCAAACTGCATACAGTCCAATTGACTTGTTTTGTTACAGACCATGCAACAGTTGTCAATCTTACAGAAAGTCCTCACTAGTCGTTCAGTGTCCTCTACAGTGTCAAGAACACCCCAAAACACCCAAAAACATCCAATATTTAATCTGGTGTGAGCAATGTTTGTAATTGTCAAGTTGAGTAATTGTATTCAATCCAAAAAAGTACTATTTCTTTATATGATATATTATAAAGATTAGTTTGAACAGTTTTCAAGCATTTATGTCGTCAGTAAGATTAAGCAAGTTAGGGTTAGGTGCTACAGGCAGGATGAACGAACACATTGTTTTATACTGTTTTATGACGTTTGGTCCAAAAGTTCAGAATAACCGAGATCCACTCATTATAAGAGTATTGCCATTTGGAAATTGAGCTCTTCTAAATATTGTAAAGTTATAGTTATATTTACAAATGGACTAGTATTTATATTTTATACATCTGTTCTATGATCTGTTTTGATGGGCACTAGGCACTTTCTCTTTTTGAGATGAATGTATTTTATGCATGGTTTAAGAAAGATATAATCAAATTAAATCATGTTTTATTTATATAGCACATTTAAAAGCGATTTTTGGTCGAGCGTAAGTGCTGTACATGTAATAAAAACACATTACTACAATCACAATAAAAGACAATAATTTACAACAGAAATATAAAAAACAAAAACACAAGGAAAAGTCAGGAGTCGTGCTCCGCTCTGACTAGAAGGCCAGGGAGAAGAAGTGAGTCTTTAGTGTAGATTTAAAAACCCCTAGGGTCTGGGCCGACCTCACATGGAGGGGCAGAGTGTTCCAGAGCCTAGGGCCAGCTGCTGCGAAGGCTCGGTGCCCTCTGGTTTTGAGCCTGGTCTTGGGCACTACCAGCAGCAGCTGGTCAGCTGACCTTAAAGCTCTGGCTGGGGTGTAGCGCTGGAGGAGTTCGGCTATATAGGCCGGAGCCAGCCCATTTAGTGCTTTGAAAACAAATAAAAGGATTTTAAAATCAATTCTGAACCGAACTGGAAGCCAGTGCAGTGAGGCCAGAATTGGGGTGATGTGGTCACGCTTTTTGTGGCCAGTCAGAAGACGTGCAGCTGCGTTTTGGACTAGCTGCAGGCGTTTAATTGATGCCTGGTCCATACCCACATACAGAGCGTTGCAATAGTCCAGTCTCGAGGTTACAAAGGCATTAATAACCCTTTCTAGATATTTAAAAGATAAAAACAACTTAAATAGTCTTATTTAAAAAGAGCAGGATTTGACTACGGTGCTGACCTGCTTGTCGAATGTAAAAGTGCTAGTGAAGGTCACTCCAAGGTTCATGACAGAGGGGAGGATGTTTTCATTGAGATAATAATATGACTTTCCTTGCTAAATGGATGAGTCATTCACCTGCTTGCATCTCATCGCTGTAAAACCCTAAGTCAAGATCAGTCTGACAGCAGCTCTCCAACATCTGGAAGAAACAGGTTGCAGCAGATAATTCTCATTTCACTGAAGTCTACTGTCAATACCAGCTCCTTTAATTACAGTGTGTTTGAGTTGTGTTCTCTGTATGTGTGTGTGTTGTATCTGTATCTTAAATCTGGAGCAGCATACTGTATCTGCTGCCTTCTGTCTCTGTATCACTCATATCTCGAGTGTTTGCAGATGACAGAGCCATATGGCCCCATCTATCCTAAAGCCTGTTTCTTTGGCACGATGCTGAGTTGTTTTTACAATTCTCCGAGACTTTCTCCAACACTTTGATGTAGCCGTAACCCCGGAGCTTGGACTCTTTAATGTCTCAAGCAAAGAAAGGTTTTAAATGTTTGATGATGACTTCCCTAATGAATCCTGTTATCAGCGGTGTCTTTGTTTCACTTCAACAGTTGTATACATTCATGAAAGGCTTTGAACTCTTAATTAAAAGCCATTTCTTTGTCATTTCTCAAAGCTTTGTGGAAAAGCCATTTAACAAAGCTTTTGAAATTGGTTAAGGGAGTCTGAGCTCGCACCAACCGCTGTGATATTGTGTACAGCATGGGAAATATGGGGAATCCCTTCATGCTGCGGACAAACCTCCCACGTGGGGAAATCCGTTTAAAGGTCTGAGCTTTGGGGTCCCACAAAGATTGAAGGGAAATGCCGTGTTCAAAGTGACTTTAAAAGCCCCGCCAGGTGGCCCCTTTGCCTCGCTGCTTTGAAATTTAGATTTTTAAAGCCAGTTTCAAACAGCGCCGAGGTTTCATCCTGTGTCCAGACGTCAGGATGTTTCAGGATTTCATGCCTGATGTGACAGCTTTGTCCCTCTCTGCAGGAGACTCTCAGCAGCAAGAAGCTTTCCCTGCACTTTGTACCACTGCAGCTGCAATTAGGACTCATATTTAGTCTATGGTACATAAGTGCATCCGTTGATTATTCGAATAATAGAATCTTAGCTTAGAAAATGTCTGAAAATAGTGAATAAACTGTCATCACATCAATGACTTGTCAAATCTTCCTCATGACTACCACTTTAACAAAGTTGTATATATTCATTTACAGACCTAATAATAATAATAATACATTTTATTTATAAAGGTGTCTTTCAAGACTCTCAAGGTCCCCGTACAAGGTACCTCTGGAACGCTCTCCCTGCGGAGATTCGCAACATCCCCACACTCGACGCCTTCAAAAGGGCCCTCAAGTCCCATCTGTTTGCCAAGGCTTTCGGCCCCTAATCGATCTGTTGTTTTGTCTGTCTGACTTTTGTTTTGTTATGTTTGTTTTTGCTATATTACTTGTAAAGCGACCTTGGGTCCCTTGAAAGGCGCTATATAAATGCAAGCTATTATTATTATTATTACATAAAACACAAAACTAAAAAGCACAAAAACAAGACAATATAATCAATAAGAGGACGTGAGATGTGATCAGGGTGGATATGCCAGTGTGAAGAGATATGTTTTGAGACATGATTTGAAAATGGAAGGCATTGAAATGATAATTAAAAGCCATGTATTTGTCATTTCTCAAAGCATTTCTCAAATGTAAAAGAATACTGGAAAAACTAACCTCACATCAATGCCAAGACATCTCCAGTTCAAACGGTCGAAAGACCGAATATCGATATAGAAAGGGAAAAATGAAAGATCCTCACACTTCATTGTTACAACCTTCCTTAAAGCTGGCAACAAAGAGGGAGGCCACACAGAGTTATAGGCCAATCAGATGTCTATTTAACATTTCACTTAAAATACCTCTGAGTAATTGTGTATGTAAGAATAAGATTGTCAGTCGTGTCAGCAGTGCGTGGATGTGTGAAAGTGTGCTGTAGGCATGTTGGATGGTGCATCAAACCAAACACAGGTGGAAGGCTGAGGTTGCTGCAGCAGGCCAGGATCAGAGAGACTGAGGGTGCGTCTCACTTCGGTTATTTTTCATTTCCACGCTCCTCGGGCTCGGTATCACCGGAAGTTGATTTGTCTGCGCCATCTTGAGTAGCCTTATTTTTGCCGGAGGATCGAGGAGCGATAACGGAGGAGCGATAATCGACGAACTACCAGACCATCCTCTGGTGAAATCCTCAGACATTCGCCCCGCCCCCTTACTGTGTATCGCTCACTGATTGGACGATGCAGCGCATGCACTGATCTGGCTGCTGTCAGACGATCAGCTGTGCGGGGGAAACGACGTCCCATTACTCATTTCCCTGCTTCTCGTGGTTTCCTTGCGTCTCTCCATGCTTCCCTGGTGGGAGGGACTAGTCGCAAGGAAACGACTTAAGTGATGGACGCAAGGAATCCATTTAACCGAAGTGAAGCGCACTTTGAACCTTCCAGCTGGGCAGAAAGGCCGTTATGCCTTCTTGAAGCTCCGCCTCTAGATGGGCGAGCACAAACAGGACGACACTCCCAGTACCTGCCAGAGGACAGCAAGGCAGGGAGCACAGACTGGCAGAAGGGGGAGGGGTCGTCACATCATCAATTGCATTTTTTATAAAATGAATAAGCTTATTATTTATATTTGCCACCTAAAAAAGTGCAAATACTTATTTGAAGAGCTTAATGTGAAAATCTTCCATTAGTAAACTATACTTTTTATGAGTAAATGTCACTGCGTTTATCCCCTGAACTATGACACGATTTATCTTTTCTAATGTCTTTCTCTCTCTCTCTTTTCTTTCCTCAGCGCTCAGTCCGTGGATCTCCTCGTTCTCCCGCCCCGGCGTGAGAGACTTCTCGCAGCTCACCCTTGACCTGACGAGGAATGAGCTTATTGTGGGTGCCAGGTAAGACTCAGTGAAATCCACTCAGCCGTTCACCCCGCAGAGCAAATGTGATACCCTCTCCGACTTACTCATGCACTGCGGTTTCCAGATGACGCTTCTTAAGTGCTCAACTGGGGCCGTGCTGGACCAAGTCGAGCTCTTGGATTTGGCAGGAGGGATGAATTAGGAAGACATACGTCATGTCGCAATAATGTGTGGGTGTGTGTTCTTGTAAACTGACTTCAGTTCAACATTCCCTCAATTTGACCTTAAACACACAAATGCAGTTTAAAGCAACACCACACCACTTACATAAAACTCAAAACAATGACTTAATACTGATGGACGGTTACAGTATGGCCTTAAGTCCTCTTTACAATAAGCTGACAGCAGCTCCAACAGCCTGTCTATCTTCTGATTGTTAAACATTTTTTACTATCTGGATGAGTTCTTGTCATATCGTGCACACACTTATCTCCTTTTCTTCACTCTCCTCAATCCAGGAACTTCCTGTTCAGACTGGACCTCAGTAACATGTCGCTGATACAGGTAGGATGCTGATTAAATATATTATATATGTTGATGATATTCATTTCTAGTGGTCTTAAAGTTGTTGTTTTTTGCTGAGAAAATAATATATCATTTTTATTCCGAGTTCAACCTTGAGTCAAGGGTATTTATTTTTTACATTTGATTGTTTTTTTTATTTAAAAAATGCTCAAACATAAGAGATAACAGATGATAAACAATGCAGGGAGAGCCATTGGGCTTACTTGAAGCCTCCACCTAAATAATGTCAAAAATATCAATTTTATAAAACACACAAGATCAATATACAAACAGTAACTTACATTTCAATCAGACAACTGACATGTTTCTTAATATGTTTATTAGAAGCAGCATATAGTTTGAGTTTGGCGTCTAGGCTCGGGCCTCATCACTCCACAGATTTACAAAGAACATTGAGTGATGATTAGATAACTATCCCCCGAGCCTACAGGTGGAAGCTGGGGTGGAAGCTGGGGGGGTGGTGGGGTGGAAGCTGGGGTGGAAGCTTGGGTGGAAGCTGGGGTGGAAGCTGGGGTGGAAGCAGCAGCAACATGAAACACAGCAGCAGGAACATGAACGTAGCAATAGCAAGTGAACACAGCAGTGGCAGCAGCAGCATAGCGAGGCAGAGGCAGGAAGACCTGGCAGCTTCAATAGAGCAGCATGTTTAGGAGAATGTGTTTGGTTGGTTGTAAGAGAGACGAGGTGCGTCACGTGTTAATGTATCATTGGTGCTCGAGTTGACTGCCTGAACTAGCTCGCAGGCTTCGCCCCATTTAGTAAAGATAGTAAGCTTTAAGGACAAACATATACTGAAGTGTACTGTATAGCATTTTCAAGTGTCCTAAACTACGCTGATTCTTCCAAAGCAGCTGGATCACTTTCTGTTTCCTCAGAGCATCGTTGGAAACACTCCCTTGTGATTCAAGATTTCTTTTTATCATGTATCCGTTTCATAACTTCTAGTGGGTGTTGCAATCATCTAGAAAGAAGCTTTGGGAGCATTCACAAAATATGTTACAGTATGTTAAAAAATACACTGCATACTTTGTTCTTATTGTTGTACAGTCTTGTGACATGTCACTGTACATCATTTGGTGGATGAAAACCTTTGCAGATCAATCAAATTAAAATGATACAAGGGATTGTTTACTGTAGAGTTTATTCTCCAAAGATTTTAAAAGTATTTGAATGGTGGCAGTGCATCCTAGGATTCTTATTAACTTGAAGTTACGGTACATTTCACTTATTTAAGCTACTTGCATAGCATTTTGTTGGCCGTAAAAATGGCTTCTTGCATGAGCACGATATTCTATCTGTTATATTTAACATTTTGAAGAGATGGAATAATTAAGTAACTAATTAGGGGGTTTTAACAAAGACCCCTGGTTGCAGTACATGTACTTGGTACCATAGAGGAACATTTAGACTTTTGAACACCTTGTTGACTGATTATATTGACGTTTTCAGAGAGTACATGTCCATAAAACCCTGTTAGTCGGTAATGTGACATCCCTTTTGTTGATTTTAAATCATTAAAGTCTCTGAAGGTGATGCTTTGCGTCTGGTGTTTACATGATGACCATTGATTTATTCCAAACTGCTGTTATAACTGGAAATATAACACAAACATCAGGGAAATGTCCAAACCACTGTTGTGTTATACAAGTTAATGATAGGGATATTTATTTACATGGCAGTTTGAAATGTGTTGTAGAACAAGGAAGGAATCAACATGAATAATTTTGTATTGTCCTCTATGTCGCAGGGGATGTAATTAAATAGTTGTGTTGAGTGTGTGCACATAGAGACATGAGTGTGTGTCCTGCCTGCGGGTGCATTCTGTGAAAGGCCTGTGGTGGTGTGTGTGTGTGTGTTGTGTTGTGGTTTAAAGTAGCTGTGGTTTTGTCGGGGTGTGAGCTCTGGGTCGCAGGGTTGCTGTACGCTTGCATCAGGCGCCACAATGACAATCCGCCGACTCTTAAAACCGGTACATCACTGTCACCATTAAAGAAACAGACGACTTTATAGAACCCAGTACAGTCTCCGTGCTTCACATGACTGCAGGATATCCTCTCTTCACTTTGCCAACGTTTTCCATTCATGCAAGGCACATTTAATGTCATATTCTGCTAAGCTTATCAAGTGTAATGTTATTTACTCTTCTTTATCAACCATGGCTGTGGAGTTCAGAGGACAAGGCTGCATGCATACACAGATTGAAACATGCCTTTGCAACCTCACTATCCGACAGCCACGGTTTACTTCCATGTTTTGGTACATTCAGTACATATAACTGTATTTAAAACCATCTTCTCAAGAGAACTCTGCGGTACACAGTGGTTCCACTAATCAGATAAACTGGACTAGGCTCGTGTCCCTGTTGTGGAAGTCGCTGCATTTTCAGCAAAAGTACAATTACATTTCCTTATTAGCCTTTTCCTCGCAGGGTTATGCAACATTGTTTTCAATTGTCTCCATCTTTTTAAAGCAACCATAAGTAGGTTAAGAATTACATTTGCAGCATCGGTTACATTATTATTTCTAGGACAAAGCCCTGCATTATGTTACACTACGTTTCCCCACAGGATCAGGGCACATCACCAGACTCTGCTCTTTCCTGACAAAGTCTCCTTTCACAGCAGCCACCACTGAATGACATGATGTGTACAGCTGCCACCCGTGTGTCACTTCCATATCAATGCGCCCTTTGTCTGGATGTCCTAGTTGTCTAGTTCTGGAGGAGAGAAGTTGACTTATGTGGGTTTTTATTTGTTTCCCCCCGTGTCGTGTTGTTCTCTGCAGCGAAGCTTTCCTCTTTGTCCTGTAAAAACTGCCATCTTAACATCCATAGGAATCTTTTACACCATCACATACCCTTACATATGCACAAAAACATACCTCTTTCCCCCTCATACACACACGCCTACACGCAGCTTATTGTGAGCTATCGGGATAAATGAGTCAGTTCCCTTTTTTTCGCTCTGGCCAGTGTGGAGGTGTCATGCGTGATGCCAAGGCTGAAATCAATGAGAGCGTTACACAAGCGGCCCAGTGAAGCAGAGAGAGGGTCTGTACCCCGGTGCTCATGGGCCAGTAAACCAAAGCTGTCCAAAGAAGCGGAGGAGGGCGGCATCTTAAAATACTCTCTTTCTTTTGTTGTGTAACCCAATGGAAAACAAACCCAGATCTACTACTTGCCAGTTCTAGCCTCTGATTCAACATCAAAGGCTCATTTCTCTGACGCATTTTGTTTAGATTCCTGAACCAGTGAGACGGCACTTGAATATTCAAACCACCTGTCAGAGGCTTAGGGATTTTTTTATACTGGGTTTGTTTGTTTTAAGTGTAGCTCTTTAAAAGAGATGATATTCTGCTCATTTTAAAGTATGTAGTGTCTCTACTTTAAAGAGTCCTCTCCTGTTGATGTTCAGGTGTATATCAGTATGTAGTGTCTCTACTTTAAAGAGTCCTCTCCTGCTGATGTTCAGGTGTATATCAGTATGTAGTGTCTCTACTTTAAAGAGTCCTCTCCTGCTGATGTTCAGGTGTATATCAGTATGTAGTGTCTCTACTTTAAAGAGTCCTCTCCTGTTGATGTTCAGGTGTATATCAGTATGTAGTGTCTCTACTTTAAAGAGTCCTCTCCTGCTGATGTTCAGGTGTATATCAGTATGTAGTGTCTCTACTTTAAAGAGTCCTCTCCTGCTGATGTTCAGGTGTATATCAGTATGTAGTGTCTCTACTTTAAAGAGTCCTCTCCTGCTGATGTTCAGGTGTATATCAGTATGTAGTGTCTCTACTTTAAAGAGTCCTCTCCTGCTGATGTTCAGGTGTATATCAGTATGTAGTGTCTTTACTTTAAAGAGTCCTCTCCTGCTGATGTTCAGGTATATATCAGTATGTAGTGTCTCTACTTTAAAGAGTCCTCTCCTGCTGATGTTCGGGTGTATATCAGTATGTAGTGTCTCTACTTTAAAGAGTCCTCTCCTGCTGATGTTCAGGTGTATATCAGTATGTAGTGTCTCTACTTTAAAGAGTCCTCTCCTGCTGATGTTCAGGTGTATATCAGTATGTAGTGTCTCTACTTTAAAGAGTCCTCTCCTGCTGATGTTCAGGTGTATATCAGTATGTAGTGTCTCTACTTTAAAGAGTCCTCTCCTGCTGATGTTCAGGTGTATATCAGTATGTAGTGTCTCTACTTTAAAGAGTCCTCTCCTGCTGATGTTCAGGTGTATATCAGTATGTAGTGTCTCTACTTTAAAGAGTCCTCTCCTGCTGATGTTCAGATGTATATCAGTATGTAGTGTCTCTACTTTAAAGAGTCCTCTCCTGCTGATGTTCAGGTGTATATCAGTATGTAGTGTCTCTACTTTAAAGAGTCCTCTCCTGCTGATGTTCAGGTGTATATCAGTATGTAGTGTCTCTACTTTAAAGAGTCCTCTCCTGCTGATGTTCAGGTGTATATCAGTATGTAGTGTCTCTACTTTAAAGAGTCCTCTCCTGCTGATGTTCAGGTGTATATCAGTATGTAGTGTCTCTACTTTAAAGAGTCCTCTCCTGCTGATGTTCAGGTGTATATCAGTATGTAGTGTCTCTACTTTATAGAGTCCTCTCCTGCTGATGTTCAGGTGTATATCAGTATGTAGTGTCTCTACTTTAAAGAGTCCTCTCCTGCTAATGTTCAGGTGTATATCAGTATGTAGTGTCTCTACTTTAAAGAGTCCTCTCCTGCTGATGTTCAGGTGTATATCAGTATGTAGTGTCTCTACTTTAAAGAGTCCTCTCCTGCTGATGTTCAGGTGTATATCAGTATGTAGTGTCTCTACTTTAAAGAGTCCTCTCCTGCTGATGTTCAGGTGTATATCAGTATGTAGTGTCTCTACTTTAAAGAGTCCTCTCCTGCTGATGTTCAGGTGTATATCAGTATGTAGTGTCTCTACTTTATAGAGTCCTCTCCTGCTGATGTTCAGGTGTATATCAGTATGTAGTGTCTCTACTTTAAAGAGTCCTCTCCTGCTGATGTTCAGGTGTATATCAGTATGTAGTGTCTCTACTTTAAAGAGTCCTCTCCTGCTGATGTTCAGGTGTATATCAGTATGTAGTGTCTCTACTTTATAGAGTCCTCTCCTGCTGATGTTCAGGTGTATATCAGTATGTAGTGTCTCTACATGTCTCCATGCTTTAATGTTCAAAAAGCTCTTTATTTTTCTCATACTGCCTGTGCTGCAGCACCTCTTTTCACCCTCTGTCTGAAACCAGAGCCCAGTCTGCTCTGATTGGTTAGTGTTAGGATTTCTTAAACCCCGAGACTAGGATAAACTGAAAAGAGTACAAGGAAGCTTATAAAAGTTAACAGCATTTAATTAAACAAATGATGCGACGATATACAATGAAATGTGCGAGTTGGTGGCTCCCCCCCTCCCAGCTGTTGGTCCCGTGCGCATTGGGTCAGCGGAGGTTGAAGACGAGATCGATTCTCCCTGTCCATCACGGGTTATGGCCGGCGTCGACGGGGGCGGGTCCAAGGCAATTCCTGTCGTTTTTTCTGGTGTTAAATGACAGCATTCTAATGTCTGTGGTTATTTAAACATTCCCTAATAACAATATTTCAGCTTCAATAAATGAGTGTTAAAAACAGTGTGTACAACACCACATGTCATTTCACCTTCAATTCACGGTTTCAAAACGTAGCATTCGCCACATGCTAATGCTAACCGGAAATTACAAGATTTACTAGCGGAAAACCGGAAGTCATGTGTGAACATTCAGTTTTTAGAATAAAACAGATTTAAATTAAATACAGTGTATTTAATTTAAATTACGCCATATCAACATTGATTTTAATTTCTTACATTAGCTGGCCGGCTCTGTTGTGATTGGTTCACCACTTAGAGATGTCCCGCCTCTTAGCCTATCATGTACAATGTGTTGGAGCGCTAGCCAATAGAAGCGCAAATGTTACATAGTGATGTCACCATGTCCCCGAAGTAAACGAAGGAGTCCAAATGATGCGTTTGTGACGACTGAACTCATCAGTGAGGGGAGCTTCAAATGTTTCAGTTCACTCTGTGTATCTTGATAATGTAGTGATAACAGTTCGCTACCTCATGTACTGAACACCTGGACTCTACAACTCTTCTAGGCAATGCATGATCTGGCAACTCACTGAGCATCTCATACAGTACGTCAGTGAGGCATTTTATCTTTCCCACTTTCTCAAGAAGGCCGGACAGGACAGCCACCGCTGCATTGTGACATTCTCCACTCTCTGCAACACTTTCCCAATACTCCTTTACAATTTGGTGGTCTATTTAAGCTGTCAAAAACACCCATCTGCTTCATTAACTCTGCATGTGTCTCCACAACTATCACTGCTGTTGCTGAGCTTTAATCAACGTCACCGATGACTCCAGGGAGTGAGATATCTTCTATCATCACTTCCAAAACGTTCTCCATGTACAAGTTTTAATGCATGCTGCAGGGGTTGATGAAAACACAGCATTAACTATACTGCTGTGCCGTATAAAGAAGCTGTCAGAAGAGTAAAACCAATGTAGAAGTACGTTAAACATTCATGCTGTGACTCCACTGGTTGTAAAAAGAAGTCTCATTATATAAAAGTCTATATAACTTTTCACTAGATTAAAGAAGCCCTTTTGTTACGTAGGTTTTTCCGTTAAATAGTGACGTCACTTTGACAATCACAACAGAGCCGGCAGATAACCAATCAGAGCAGACTGGGCTCTGGTTTTAGACAGAGGGTGAAAAGAGGTGCTGCAGCACAGGCAGTATGAGAAAAATAAAGAGCTTTTTGAACATTAAAGCATGGAGACATGTCACAGTAGAGACACTACATACTGATATACACCTGAACATCATCAGGAGAGGACTCTTTAAAGTAGAGACACTACATACTGATATACACCTGAACATCAGCAGGAGAGGACTCTTTAAAGTAGAGACACCACATACTGATATACACCTGAACATCAGCAGGAGAGGACTCTTTAAAGTAGAGACACTACATACTGATATACACCTGAACATCAGCAGGAGAGGACTCTTTAAAGTAGAGACACCACATACTGATATACACCTGAACATCAGCAGGAGAGGACTCTTTAAAGTAGAGACACTACATACTGATATACACCTGAACATCAGCAGGAGAGGACTCTTTAAAGTAGAGACACTACATACTGATATACACCTGAACATCAGCAGGAGAGGACTCTTTAAAGTAGAGACACTACATACTGATATACACCTGAACATCAGCAGGAGAGGACTCTTTAAAGTAGAGACACTACATACTGATATACACCTGAACATTTTAAATACCTTACTAAATGTTTTCATTATAATGGTCTCAATCGTTAGTTTCAATTCTTCCTCAATACAGCATGATGTTCATTTTGTAAATCATAGTCCTATTTAGAGTCAAATAGATGATGAAGCAGACTTTGCTTTAGGGTGAGGCTAACTTGTGATCAGGAAGTTGTCCTGTCTGGGTGTTGTCTGTGATTTAATCTTAGTATATGAATGTGCTCTAAGTTCATGGTTAAGTAAATAGCCCCCAAAAATGTTTTGCGGTTGTACTGAAAGTGTTTTCGTTCCACCCTCTTGTCCTCTGGTTGTACATTTTGTTTGAAAAGCATAGATAGTGTCAGAAATGACAAATTCTAATGGGAGTACTGATTTTATTCTGAAATATGCACTGAAACTGTTTGTCTGCAACCAATCACATGATTCAGGTTTTGTTTTGTGAACCATACTGTGTCTGAAAAGCATTTTTACATTCGCAGGCTAGACACACCACTGATGGATGTTATTTAGGACTATGCTTATGGACAATGTATAGAAACCTGAGTAGTGAACTCATGGTGATGTTATTAAAAATATCACCATGAGCTACTTGACCTGCTTTTGTTTTATGCAATTTCTTTCTACCTAGCACACCCTTAAAAAGTAGTTGTCAAAGTCCTTCTGAAAAGAGAACAACATAAGTTTGTTTCGTCAGTCACCTTACAGCAAAGTTTTCACAACTTTAAACCACTTAAGTATGCTGTGTACTTTGCCTCCATAGTCAAAGATACAACCTTATTTCAAGGCATTCCCAACAACTGCTAGCGTGAAAGTAACTGCTAGCAGTGACTCTAAATGGCCGAGTCAACCTGTAGAAATGGGCCAAAGCGCTGAGGGACACAAAGCATGACTGGCTTTACCTCAAAATAAAGGTCGTCCATTGAGAGCGGATGAAAGTCATACTGACGCGGTACAGAAACGACTCGCTGATTGATTGAAAAGTAAACCGAGGACGAGGGTGGCCCTTTAACCGTCTAATCACAAAGCTGCTTTCTCCACTTTCCCATTCATCTGCAGGGCTGGTAACCCCACACTGCTTCCCCCTTCGGTGTGTAGCTATTAGAGATCCTGTGTGTGTGTGTGTGTGTATGTGTGTTGGTGTGTGTGGCCTCCAACGGGCTCTACAGCACCAAATTAGAGAGCCAGCCCAGACCAATCACACCTGAAGCCAAAACAAACACTGAGTGGCTGCCAGCACAATAGTTGAAGGGCAGTATATAGTATTTGTGTGTGTGTGTGTGGTGTGTGTGTGTGTGTGTGGTGTGTGTGTGTGTGTGGTGTGTGTGTGTGTGTGTGTGTGTGTTGTGTGTGTGTGTGTGGGTGTGTGTGTGTGTGTGTGTGTGTGTGTGTGTGTGTGTGTGTGTGTGTGTGTGTGTGTGTGGTGTGGGTGTGTGTGTGTGTGTGCGTGCGTGCGTGCGTGCGTGTGTGTGTGTGTTCTGGTATCAGTACTTTACTCCACTACTTATTTTTCTGACGACTTTTTACTTTGACTTCTTACATTTTGAACACAAATACCTGAACTTTCTACTTCTTACATGTTGAACACAAATACCTGTACTTTCTACTTCTCACATTTTGAACACAAATACCTGTACTTTCTACTTCTTACATTTTGAACACAAATACCTGAACTTTCTACTTCTTACATGTTGAACACAAATACCTGTACTTTCTACTTCTTACATTTTGAACACAAATACCTGTACTTTCTACTTCTCACATTTTGAACACAAATACCTGAACTTTCTACTTCTTACATGTTCAACACAAATACCTGAACTTTCTACTTCTCACATTTTGAACACAAATACCTGTACTTTCTACTTCTTACATGTTGAACACAAATACCTGTACTTTCTACTTCTTACATTTTGAACACAAATACCTGTACTTTCTACTTCTTACATTTTGAACACAAATACCTGCACTTTCTACTTCTTACATTTTGAACACAAATACCTGTACTTTCTACTTCTTACATGTTGAACACAAATACCTGTACTTTCTACTTCTTACATTTTGAACACAAATACCTGTACTTTCTACTTCTTACATTTTGAACACAAATACCTGTACTTTCTACTTCTTACATTTTGAACACAAATACCTGAACTTTCTACTTCTTACATTTTGAACACAAATACCTGTACTTTCTACTTCTTACATTTTGAACACAAATACCTGAACTTTCTACTTCTTACATTTTGAACACAAATACCTGTACTTTCTACTTCTTACATTTTGAACACAAATACCTGTACTTTCTACTTCTTACATTTTGAACACAAATACCTGTACTTTCTACTTCTTACATGTTGAACCCAAATACCTGTACTTTCTACTTCTTACATTTTGAACACAAATACCTGTACTTTCTACTTCTTACATTTTGAACACAAATACCTGTACTTTCTACTTCTTACATGTTGAACACAAATACCTGTACTTTCTACTTCTCACATTTTCCAAACAGGCTGGTTCCTGTAGTTTGAATGTGTGTTTGGTGGCGTGATCATTATTATTTAGAGTCATTGCGTGCCTATTGATTTGAACACGATCCGTGTATCCATCATTTCCTGGTCTTCTCTAAAGAAGAGGGACCAATGAAAACGTTGTCATGTTGCCGTTGTTCAGCATGGAAACATTCATTAGCTAACAATGACATTATTGTTCTATTAATATAAAGGGAGGTCAGGTACTCTTTAAAACAGCTGCTAGTTATGGGTACTTTTTCAAAGCCCATACTTCTTTACTTTTACTTGAGTAAAGAAGTTTAGTCAGTACTTTTAAACACGAGTATCTGTACTTCTACTTGAGTAAAGGATGTGTGTACTTTTGCCATCTCTGGTCTTACGGTTGGAGGGTGTTGAAGGGGGACCATGCCAGAGGGGGGGTGAGGGCCACCAAGTTGCTGATTCCAGAGCTTTTAAAGGCTCTGTTCAGGCACCTGGGAGAACACCTGCCACGGACATTAGCGAGCAGGCGAGCGTAGAGGAACGACTGCGGAGGCAATCAGTGGAGAAAGAGGGAGGCAGGAGAGTGAAAGATAACAGGGAGAGAACAGAGCAACGACGAAAATCCCACATGCAGAGCTGAGACGAAGGCAAATGAGAAAGAGGAGAGGAGTGGATGTGAGAGGAAGAGTGTCCCAGTAGAAACACAACATACTAATATGAACCTGGAACTGACAGTAATAATAGAGCCTCTTTAATTACCACTAAACGTTTTTCTTTTAATGGTCTCAATCGTTAGTTTCAATTCTTCCTCAACACAGCATGATGTTCATTTTGTAAATCATACAGTAGTCCTATTTAGAGATGATGAAGGGTGAGGCTAACTTGTGATCAGGAAGTTATCCTGTCTGGGTGTTGTCTGTGATTTAATCTTAATATCTTAATGTTTTTTCAGTTCAAGTAAATTGCCATCAAATTGTTGTGCGGTTGTACTGAACTTTTCCCCGGAGAATGAAAGATAACGGGGAGAAAAGGAAACAGAAGCAGAGAGCAACTACGAAAAGCACACATGCAGAGCTTAGATCACACGTGTCAAACTCAAGGCCCGGGGGCCTAAATCAGGCCCTTGGTGGATTTAATTTTTCGGCCCGCAGGATAATTTCTAATTACTATTAGATCTGGCCCGCTGGTATATTGCACGCACACCTTCACTCAATCCTGAGGGTCTCCTCAGCTCAGAGCCTGACCCCAAACATTGATGAACTTGCATCCAAGATGAGATGCCAAGTATCTGGCTTGAACTAGCATCACAGAGCAGCACACTGAGTTTCAATGGATGTTTCCTTCTGCACTTTCTTTCTTGAGACAACAGGGCATGTTTGGTTTTTTCTTTGAGGGAAATAGTTTTTTTGAAGCTGTTGTTGGCCTGTGGGAAAATGTAATCCTAAGAAATGAAGCTGCAGATAGAGCCATAAGAAATGAATGCAACTGATTATTTAAAGGGGACCTATCATGCAAAATGCACTTTTGTACGTCTTTTATACATGAATATGTGTCCCCGGTGTTCCAGGGAACTCACCAAGTGTCAGAAAACACAACCCTCTCTATTTTCCTCCATACCCAAATCTCTAAAAACGGGGCTGCAACGGAGCTGATACAGACTGATCCAGATTTGAAATTGTTCTGACGTCAGAAAAGGGGAGCTCCGCCTATATGGGCAACTCTCCTCCTATCAGGGGAATGGGGGGTTGGGCCACGGCCACTGCCCCTCGAAAGCGCTGGAGACGCTGTAGTACATATGCCAGGCCTGTAAGTGGCGCTGTAGTCTGCCACAAAAGCAGCGAAGAAGACTTCTCACAGAATCAGCCCTTGCAAAAACAGGGCTGGAAAATCTGTTTGGTATTTTGAAAAAAAAACTTCACAGACATGTTTTATATAGGTATGGCCCTAGAATATATTATTCAAATATAGCATGATAGGTCCACTTTAATGTTTAATGTTGTTTTTATAGGCAATCATTTAAGCGTTGTTAGTTCCAGGGTTAATATGTGCAATAAGTTCATTTCAATAAGTTTTGCAATAAACATTGAACCAGTCCGTCCCTCGACTAGTACCCATTTTTTTATTTTGGCCCACTGTGTATTTGAGTTTGACACCCCTGGTTTATATGAAGGCAAATGAGAAAGAGGAGAAGAGTGGATGTGAAATAGAAAAAGTGTCAGAGAGGTGACGAGCTCTCAGTCTGCTACAGATCAGTGTTTTCTCTCTGGATATTTCTCTGTGGAGTCATAGAAATATAGTTTCCCCAAGCGTGCAATACCTGAACGAGACGTGTCCGTAGAGAGTTACACACTCACTCTGGTGTTGCTTTTTAAGAGGAAAAGCAGACTTTGGCAAAAGTACCTGGAGGTTTTCAATGAATAAGCAAAAGGGGTTTTTACCGACTGACATGTACTGTAGGAGCAATAACAAAGGGTCTAAGTTTTTTTGCATGTGTACAAATAGACCATTTTGGATCACATTGTATGTAATTATGCATAATTTGATAGGAAAAAACATTTCCACTGGAACGAATGTCCGGTTTATTTTGATTTTGTGGTTTTGGCCGTCTAATTATATTACAAAGTCACACTTTAATGAGTTAACTGGAATCATCTGCTTCATTCATATTTTGTTATCAATGGTTCTCTCTGTTCTTCCTTGGCTACCAGCTGATCTTAAACAACCAATTGTACTCTTTCTGTTATCTCCATCTCAAGTTTTCCGGTTGAATTACAAGTATTTAATATGGAGAAATATCCATGGAGAATGAGCCTTTTAATCAAATCTACAGTAACTGTACATTGTGCTATAAATAGCCCCTTCCTTGTATTTCTAACCCAACTATAAATCACGATAGATATTATGATCTAGATTGTCCTCAAAGTTCATTGCTTAGATTTGGAAAACATCCCCTGAAGGAAGTGTGACAGGAAACACAAACAGTCAGCTGATCAGAGCAGTAAATATAGTCCCAGGTTAGCCAGCGGTGGATTTATTACCCTGTTTCCTGTTTACTGTAAACATCCATCACAGTTTACAGACGGACCGTTTCATTCAACTCAACCTACAGCGTGTGTGTGTGTGTGTGTGTGTGTGTGTGTGTGTGTGTGTGTGTGTGTGTGTGTGTGTGTGTGTGTGTGTGTGTGTGTGTGTGTGTGTGTGTGTGTGTGTGTGTGTGTGTGTGTGTGTGTGTGTGTGTGTGTGTGTGTGTGTGTACATGCTGTATTCCTATGCAAAAAGAGATTATTACCAACATTTCAGTTGTTCTCACACACACGTTTTTTACTGTGGCTACTCTGAATAACTTGCTGTCTGACCATTTCAGTTTTTTATCCAACTTTTTTTTTAATGACGTTCCTATTTTCCCAGCTTTTAGCAATTCACTGTCTGCTGTCAAAACTGATGGATAATGGCCAACACTTTTAAAAAGCTAAGTTGTAATAAAGAGGAAATATCCATTAAAGTTGGCAAGTATTTTTTGATCGAGATATTGGTGTCAATAAACCTAGGCACTAACAAACAAGAAACACATGAATGGGGATTTGTACACCTTCACATAGGGTGTTTCTCAATCGCGAGTAAAGCTGCTTCAGAGCCACTATTTCAAGCATACTACGTCATCGAGTGCCGCCGAAGTACTGTTCCAATCTCCAGCATACTTGGAAATCTACCGAGCCCGGCGTACTCGGTTTGGAGAAATATCGAGGCTGCACATGAGTAGACTCCGCGGTCTTAAAATCCCCACAATGCTTTGCGCACGGACCAATTTCCCCAAATCTGTGGCGGAAAATGTAAGAGGCGGGGCCTCTCATATGACGCACACCTGCACACTTGCTAGCGTGTTCCACTCTTTGTTTTCCAAATGTCAGGAAGTATTCTTGACTCGCTTCTGAAGCAAGATGCTCGGCAGACATGTGCTACCAAGCAAGCGTACTCGCGATTGAGAAACACCCTTGTTCTGAACCAAGGGAATATTAATAAGGACCCACTTTATAAAATCAAATCCTGTGACTGGCAAAATATATGTTGCATTTGTACACTACTTCTGAATAAATAGTAAATATATTTGTTCTGTTTGGTGTCACTAAGCGCTCACGTAGAATTAATAGGCATTATTTATCATAAGCATTAGAATAATTAGACTTCAAATCAGGCGCATGTTTTTATTAATGACAAACAATTAGAGACTGGACAGAAGAGGTACTTCAGTAATGGCTCAGGATTATTCATTTGGATCGCTGTCACACACTTTTAATGGACTTAATGAACTGACAAAGTACACAGAGTCAAAATACAAGCACAGCACTTTTTACAGCTTTTAAAAACTATTAATCAGGGAAAATACAAATGCTAACACGGCAATGAATAGATTTTATACGGATCAATAAAAGGATCTGTTCCTGAATAGATTTGACACGTTTTTTGAAATTATGCTTGAGTCACAAATCTGTTTTCATATCATACATTTAACTGAAGGGTATTTGAAGGCACCAAAATACTTTAGACAATACACAAACACATACAGTACCCTCAACAGTTAAGAGGATGTGTGAGAATAAATAACTTCAAACTTAATGTAAAAAGTATCTCATGTTGACATTTTGATAGGTTGTAGATTGCCTGTCATGGTGTACACTGACTTCAATCTTGTATTAGCAGAAGTATAGTCTGTTTATATTGTATATTTTCGACAGAGATACTCTATATACATCCTTCACGGTCAATATGTGTATATTTTACTGGTTTGTTTTCATTTTCTACTGTATTTTATCTAATTTGATTTAATGTGTAATGTTATCTAATGACGTCTTTAGTCAATCCCTTTTCCTCAAATCTTCTCCTGCTACTTTATTTAAACACTGCGTTAAGAACAATAGCAAGGTTGAACTTCAGCGAGCCAATATGTGTAACAAAGTCAGCGCTCAGAAGAACAGAAACAACCATACAATTTAATGATCTCCTCAAAATGGTCTGTCTCTGCAACACCTGCATCGTGAAGTATCGTAGAATCGAAGCACTTCCACACCTCTACAAAGTACCCTTGAAGAACCTTAGCACACACACACACACGCACACACACACACACACACACACACACACACACACACACACACACACACACACACACACACACACACACACACACACACACGCACACGCACACGCACACACACACACTGCTCAGCCACCCTACTTGTGCAGATGCTGCTGTATATTCTTAGAGTTTGGTGTCTCTATCCTCCTCCTTCTCTTTTCAGTTATAACTCATCCATGTCTTTTTCTGTGAGATGTAGTGCTGGTATTAGTGCTGACTGTGGGTCTGACTTCCTTCCACCCACACACACACGCACACACACACACATACACACACACACGCACGCACGCACACGCACGCACACACACACACACACACATCTCCCACTGACGGAGCTCTCTCTGTTGTTCTCACTCGGCCTGATCTCCGCCGCAATCAGAACAGCAGGAGGAAGGTGGTGGGAGGTGTGTGTGTGTGTGTGTGTGTGTGTGTGTGTGTGTGTGTGTGTGTGTGTGTGTGTGTGTGTGTGTGTGTGTGTGTGTGTGTGTGTGTGTGTGTGTGTGTGTGTGTGTGTGTGTGTGTGTGTGTGTGTGTGTGTGTGTGTGTGTGTGTGTGTGAGTCCTGGTAGGAGGGGGACAGAAGTCTCTCATAGTCTCTGATTGTTTGTTTTTTCTTTGTATGGGATGCATATCTAAGAGCAATGCCACTGCTGCAAACAAACAAATAACAACAACTTTTGATGGGCAAACTTTTCAAATCTGAGATGGGAATGAATGCTCAGCCAGTTTTTCTTTTTCCTTTCATCTCACCTTCTTTTGTAGTTTTCAAAGCGATACACAACAACACTAGAGCTCTGTTTAGATGGCGTTTCCTTCCTTTCACATGTTGCACGGTACCCACAGAGATAGAATATTGATTTGTGTCCTGCTTTGGACACAAATCTTTGAGCGAGACGATAAATATAGAAAATAATGTCTTTCTTAAACTGGATTGCTTGTCCTCTTGAGTTTTGGAAGTCACCATTGTCAGCGCTGCCCTAGACATACCAAGAAAAGTCTCCACACACTTCTGCTCCATGCCCATTCCTCACATATCTACACATGAACTTCTATCTTTTCCCTTCACCTGCACTCACTCATTTATCTGATGAGGTCGAGGCTTCAAGGGCTCCAGCGCTGGCCTTATGTGAGAAGATATTGAAGAATGTGACTCCTGCTATCAGCTGGTTCAGAGTCACTGACCTTTCTTTCTGCCGAGCTTAAGTACGAGCTTTGACAGAGATGGAGGTGAAGGAAATAAGGAGAGGAGAGAGAATGAGATTCTGCAGGAGGTGAACTAAGGGTAGAAATATGCAGGAGTGAAAAGAGTTTATTAAAATACCCTGACATTTCTCTAGGATAAGAATTGATGCATCTGGTACTCTGTTAAGGTTAACATCAGGTGGAATAAACTGAAACGCTGAATAGGAAGTACAAAACGTAAAAAAGTAGTTTGTTTTGGTATCAAACACTCACCTCCTGCGGGTTTGAAACGTTTTCCGTTCAGCAGCTGTACTCAGCTTGATTCACAGCTGGATGGACTCCAACAGGGACGAAGCAACGGCAAACAAAAGATATTCAAAATGTCCGAGAACTTCCCAAAGCACTCGCTAAACAGCTGTTTATTGATGTTCTCAGTGTGTTACAAACATATTTTTAACAGAATATTCAGGTTTAGTTTGTTAGAAGTGGGTTAGCTGAAAAAGACAAACAAGCTGGATTCAATTGTTTCCTATCTATTAGTTATATATTTTTTAGCAAATGAACATGTATTTTTCTGATTGCAAGTAAAAGGACAATCTGCAGGAGACCTTTATTTAGCATTTTCCATCTTTGGTCTTCTCGTGCAATTACAGGTGTGCATAAACTCTGTTATTTAAAAGTGTGCATGCAGTGAAAAACTGAAACCTTGACTTTAATTAAATGCATTATGTCAACACATTTCACATTACTGTATTAGGTTATTTGAAAGCAATCATATTCAGTTGAATATGTTTTATTTAAAGGTCACCTATCATGCTATTTTTAGGCAATAGCATAGGTCTCAGATATATAGAAATATATAAAAAACATGTCTATGAAGTGGTTTGCTCAAAATACCAAACAGATCACCCATTCTAGCCATGCCTCATATCCCTCTATTTCACTTCCTGTTTCAAAAGTGCTGATTTGGGGAATAAAGCTTTAAAAAAATAAAGAAGGAGGGGTGTGAGCTCATGCGGGACCCGGCAGCTACCGTCTAAACTAAATACTGCCGTGATGAAACGCCATATCATGGATTATCAAGGATTATTTCTGAAACAGTATGGAGCTCAAAGGCTTTCTCTCTTGCCGGTTATACCACAAGGTGAGTTCCTTTTTATTTCCTGCTTCTTCACACACATGCTCTCCAGTACAGGTTAGCTCTGAGTGTTAGCGATGCTAATGTAAACACCGACCATATTACGTGCAAAACAGTCGAGCATTGTTTCTGATAGCAGCGTTTCTGATAGTGCCGTGGGTCCACATTTCCGATATTACGTCATATCGGACGCAAATCTGTATCAGCTCCGTTGTAGCCCTGTTTTTAGAGATTTGGGTACGGAGGAAAAGAGAGAGGGTTTTATTTTCTGACGCTGCGTGAGTTCCCTGACACACCGGGGACACATCTTTATGTAGAAAAGACATCACAAAGTGCATTTTGCATGATAGGTCCCCTTTAAACCTAATATTATGGCTTTCAACAAATCTAATACAGTTATGTGAAATCTGTTGACATAAAACATTGAATTAAAGTCAACGTTTCAGTTTTTAATGTATGAATCTGATTGAAAGGACATTAAAGATGCCCTATACTGCTTATTGTATTTTTCCCATTTGTGTAGTGTGTTAATAAGATAAGATAAGATGTACTTTATTGATCCGAATTTGGGAAATGTTTGTGGTAAATGCCCCTCCGGCCAGAAACGCCTCCATTAAACTCCTTTGTTTATGAACCTGAAAATTACTATTTTAGGGCCAATTTAAAAAAACAGCATGAAAGAAGTGAGAAGCAGAAACACAACATGGATGCATAATATAAAGTCAACTCGCCTGAACAAATAAAACAAACATTGAAGAACAAGACAAGCCCATGAAACATATAAGATAAGATAAGAAGTACTTTATTGACCCAATGTGGGTAATGTTTACATTGCAGCAGCATAACAGAAAAGGCATTGCACATAAGTAGAAATGAAAAGAGTAGAAATCAACAATTCTAAAATGTAAACATCTCAAAATACAAACTGACAAATCTGACTTCACAATAAGTGTGGACAGTTGACTGAAGAGGATAGTTTGAATAATCAAAATGCTTTTAGCGTGAGTAAATACCTGGTGTTTGTGGCTCCCTGCGTGCAAAGGTAAAGAATTCTTTGTCAGTCCATCAGATAATCCCTGCAAGACAGCAACACCATGGAGGAGGAATGTAAACAGCATATTACTGTCTGGATCTGCTCATATCTGTCTCCCTCCACATGCATTAACCCCCCCTCCACCATCCTCTCTATATCCTCCACCTGGGCACATTCTCTAAATCCCATCTTCTGGAAATATCACCGGGGATATCTCTGTGACATTTCCTCCCAGGAGAACATTATATTTGCTCCTGAAATGGAACTGCTGTTACATTTCTATCAGAATTCATTCCTCTATTGAATCTCTTTCTCTGCGTCCCATTATGTCGCTCCGCTGGTTTCCCTTTGTGTGGTACGATTGTCTTTCACTGTGCAGACCTTTACTTCAAACAGTTATTGTGCTGCGGACGATAATGGACGTACATTTCATGACATTTCAACTCTGATTGGTAAACTGGTCGTCTCTGTTGTGAAAGTGATGTCACTATTTTACGGAAAAACGGCTTCTTTTATCTAGTGAGAAGTTATATAGACTTCTTTATAATGAGACTTCTTTCTGCAACCAGTGGAGTCACACCATGAATGTTTAACGTACTTCTACATTGACCATAAGAATATTAAACACCTGAACTTTTTAAAGAACATCCATAACATTCATCTGTTTGCAACTTATATATCAATATTCCAATGACTTGTATATAGACTGTTCTGCGCTATTTCTACTATATTCTATTTTATTGTATTTACTTGCACTATTTTATCTGTTTTATTGTGTTGCACTGTTGGAGGAGCCTGTGACCTCAGATTTTCATTGTCATACCTACACAGTAGCTATGTACGAATGACAATAAAAGCCTTGAATCCTTGAATCCTTGAATCATTCATCCAAACCTCTCCTAACGTCACGGGTGAACCTGCGACGTGCCGGGAGACGGCTGGAAAACAGGAGAATAGTTCAGCTTGTCTTCAGATTTTGTCTCCAAAACACACACAGCCTCGTTCTGATCCTGAAGATTTTGCTGTTTTGAGTTGCACTGTTCCATGAGGCCGAGCACGGTTCCCCTCTGATTGCTTTGCTCTTTCTGTTAATGCATGGTGGGCGTAATGGGGTTGTGGAAAGGGATGACGGGACTTTGTTCAGGGGTGATTTCACTCTTTCCAAAAATACAGTTTTCTTGAATATCCCATGCCTGATTAGAAAGTCTAGTCACCTCGCCCTCGTCAAAAACCTGGCTCTGTCAATTGGGTGTGAAATATATGGGACTCTTTTATAATGTGGAACAATGTCAATGAGCTCCCAGGTCAGTGCCCTATTTTTGTTTAATCTACTAAATCCCATATTACCTTTCTTACAGTATGGACATGATACTTTCTTAACAGGATAATGAATTAATGTTTTGCATTACATGTTACTTGTTAGACGCTTTTATCCAAAGCGACTTACATACTCAATACTGTGGACAATCCCCACAGGAGCAATTTGGGGTGAAGTGTCTCAGGGACACAACGACATGCTGACTGCAGTGGGGTTTGAACCTGTGACCCCCTGATCCCAACACCAACGCGCTAATGCACTGCGCCACACGCCTCCCAGTTTTAAAACACTTTCATTATATTTGAACGTATTTTCGTCGTGTTTTCATCTTAACCTGCAGAAACCATTGATAAACCCTTTACGAGTTTAGCCTCCTCGTGCATATTTGATAATTATTTATGTTGTCTTTTGTATATGCTAAATCAATGAAACATCCATCAAAGGGGTCTTGTGTTTTTTTCCAGGACAACGCTTGCTTGCTCTCGAGTTCACCTCTATTTCATCTTTTTTCCCAGTGGAAAAATTGTTCTGGTTGTTTGTTGTCCTTTCTCTGAGAACACATCAGAGTCCTGAGACAGGAGCCCCCCCTGGGTGCTGGGGTCCTGGGATTAGTCCTTGATGTGGTGTTTGTGTTGGGGTGGTTAGAGATGATGAGCGGCCCCCAGGTGTCCCGCTGCGCGACATCATGTCCGTCTCTTTAGCGCTGAAGACCTCGAAAGACCTCTTTACCAGATGTGAGGCTGGGAAACGGGCTGACAGAGGAACTCAGTGTGTCTTTGACCTTCAAGAAACATGGAGGAAAGAACTCCCTCTAGAGCAGGGCTGTCCAAGCTTTTTTCACCGAGGGCCACATACAGAAAAATATACGAAGGTCTGGGTTACTCCCTGGAGGTAAATCGCCTCATAAGTTCAGTTATAAGTTAGCAAGATACATCAAAAGTAGGTAAATGATGCTTGTGAGTGTTGGCAGCTCATCCCTTAAAACAGAAGCCTCCGATTAATTATAAAAAAAGGAAATATGAAGGGTGTATTTCAAGCTTGTTATGTAAATAAGTCATTAGGAGCATTCACACTGCAGTACTTTTCCCACAAAGGTTCATCAGAACTTAGTTCATGAGAACTCTTTAGTTCTCATGAACTAAGTACAGATCGCGTTCACACCGGAATAAGTCCCTGCGGAAGGATTAGGCAAATGAAGCCGCTGACGTCACTTCTTCTTCTTCTTCTGCTTTGGGTTTACTGGCAGGCCACAAACAACTTCACGGCGTATACTGCCACCCAGAGTCCCCGGCCGGAAGTCCCCGGAGTTGGGGACTGGCTTCAGTAGAAGCTGCTGGGACTCCCAGCAGCTTCTACTGAAGCCTTCCGAGTAAATCGCCAGAACGCCGACACCTCCTCATCTCCACCGCTCCCATGTTTTCTTTTGTGTTGCCATAAGTTAGTCTCTCTGCGTTGGTGCGCTGGACTAATGCTAATGCTAATAATGCTAATGCGAGGATAATAAAATGGCGGCTTCACAAAACTTTTATGGAGTTTTACGGGGCGTGGTTTGCAATCCGCCCAGCCAATCAGACAGGAACCTTTTTCTTTTGCTCTCTAGCAGGGACGGAAAAGGAGGTAAAAAGGTTCTCATGAACTAAGTTCTAGTTCCGGATTTTTTTGGTGTGAACGCAACATTTCGGAACTATATCGGAACTAAAGTGGGAAAAGTAATGCGGTGTGAAAGCGCCTATTGGGCTTTTTTCTCATCAACTAAGATATGTTAGAAAATGTTTCCAACTTTCATTCACTGAATTTATTATAAAAGTGGTCTTGAATACTACTGTGTAATATATGTCTGTATAGTTAAGAAGTACAATATAAGACAAGCACAAGTTTCATCTGTAGGCCATATTACATTATACTTTTTTGAATTTGCTTTGAGGGCCGATTCAAAATGGCCGTAGTTTGGACACCCCTGCTCTAGATATTAGAACATCTTCCGTTACACAATGACACATTCAACTATTTTCTCTGCATCTTTTGTTAAAAAAAGCACTTTGTAGCACTTGGGGGTGTTATTGGGATAATAAAATGATCATTTATACTTATTACATTAGGAAGTTATCTCAATTGAATGCATGGTTTCATAAACTGAAGTCTTGTAACATTTCCACAGAACCTTGGTTTGATGCATAACAAGGTTGTGTTTCTTTGATGCTAGTGTACCTGCAGGATTCTGGTTCATTTTGATAGCACTTACTGTCTTTAATGTAGTATTAGGAATTCTTAAACCCAGAGACCAGGATAAACTGAAAAGAGTCCAAAGAAGCTTATAAAAGTTAACAGCATTTAATTAAACAAAAATAATGCAATGATATACAAATGAGATATGTGAGTGGAGGCTCTCTCCCCATCAGCTGCTGCCTGTCGCGTGGGGTGAGCGGAAGAGAGCGATTCTTGGCTTGCTTTTCCTGTTGTCCTCTGTGGTCTTTTCCTATTGGCCGGCGTCGACGGGGGCGTGTCCAATGCAAATCCTGCCGTGTTTCTCTTTGAATTGTATAATATTCTAATGTCTGGGGTTATTTAAACATTCCCTAATAACAGTATTGCAGCGTCAATAAGTGAGAGTTAAAGACAGTGTTTTTAGTGTGCAACACTATATGTCAATTAACCTTAAATTCACTGTTTGAAAACGTAGTCTTTAGCCACATGCTAATGCTAACCTTAAATTGAAGCTAACAATATTTACTAGCAAAACCCGAAGTCGTTTCCGGTTTCAGAATAAAACAGCTTTAAATTAAAACAGTGTATTTAATTTAAATGACGCCATATAAACATTGATTTTATTTCTTACAGTAGTGACTTTCTTGCATCACAGCAGGTCCATTTGCAACATCAACAAGACCACATATAGGATTGACTGGTACACAACATTCTTCTTCACACACACACACCTAATTAAATGTGGGACCCTTTGTCTCAAATTTGATGTTGTTTGTCCATTTGCAACATCAACAAGAACACATATTTAGAGCAGAAACAAAGAAACAGACATTTAACATAACAATGAATCACAATATGTTCAAGTGCCTTATTTAGCTTAGCTGTATTTAATTATAGGACAGAGTTCTTCAGTCTAATCTTATTAAATGTGGGACCCTGTGTCTCAGACGGGAACAATTCATTGTTGTTTGCAAGTCCTAATCATTTGTGATGATAAAGGGAACATTCTAATTACTAAATGATATTGAAATTAATCTCCAGTTTAACCAAGTTATCCAAATCAAATTATCAGTCAGTGAACTGAAATTAAATGTTGAAGCAGCAGGCCTCTCAGGTGAAATCACACCACGCTCAATGACAGTAGCATAAAGCATTTTCACTTGAAGTAGAAACCATTAAGTCTGTCAGAAGCAGAGTTTCCTGCCGGAGGGAACAGCTGGAGGAATGTTTGCTGAAGTTTGGTCCCAGCGAGCATCTTTTCCCTGAAGGTCAGGAGGGCAGAGCAGAGGTCAAGGGTCACTGTTTGCTCCTTTCAAACAGGAAGTGCCTTGTGCAAACTCCCTCGTCAAAAGAGAGTTTGCTAAGCGTCCCATATGACCCGAAGAAAAATAAATGCATTTGTTATTGTAGGTGTTTTTCTTGGACATTCAACTTCCTATGGGACCAGTTGGCCTCTCGTTACGCTTAAGACACACTGAAGGTAGCATTAGTCTCAGTGATGTATCTGATTTCTCATCTTCAATATGCATGGTACGATCAATGATTAAAAGGCTTTATTGTCAAAACCACAGTGTCGTTTTGTCAATACAAATCTGAAGTGCTAGGCTCTTCCAACAATGCAACAGATATTATATTTAACGTTACAGTAAAATATGTAAAACAGTGCAATAAAATGGTGGAAGTAGTTTGCAGGAATAATGCAAATATAGGCAAATAAGATTAATAAAGGTAAAACAGAAGGTGAAATTAAATACTGTACAGTAGAATAGGATACATTCTGTATACTGTACACGGAAAAAACTTTAATTATATGTATTATGTCAACAGAGTACACATAATTGTATTAGGTAAGTTCAACCAAATATGTTGTATTTAAACGTTATATTATTGCTTTCAACTAACCTAATACAACCACGTGTAATCTGTTGACATTATACATTTAATTAAAAAGTCAAGGTTTCAGTGTATTCAGTGTATGCAGTGCTGAAGGGCAGAGTGAGATCATGGAGGATTTTATGAATGAAAGGCCATAGGACGGCCATTAATCCCCCCCCCCCCCCCCCCCCCCCCACCCTTTGATTCTCCCTCAGTATCCCCCTCCTCTCTCTCTGCCCCTAGTTTGATGACTCATGGCTGATTTCATTCACACTCTTCATTAATTCCTGCAGATTGGCCGGAGATTTAATTATTGATGCAGTCTTTGTGAGAGCAGAGAGGTAATCTCTGAGCAGCAGAGCTGAGAGAGGGGGGGATATTTGCCCCCTTGCATATTTGGTAATTGGTAACTGCAAGGAAGCAGCTTGTCATGATGTGCTGCAGCATGACAAGCAGGAGTAACGTTTCTAAAAGTGTGTGTGCAGCGCTATCTGTCCTGCATGTAGACAGCTTTTTGCTTTTTCTAAAGAGGTTTCACAATGTGTGTCGTCACATGTGTGTGTTGTGTGTTGGATGCTGCCAGAGAAAAACATTATTTTGTTGTAAAGCAGTATGTTGTTTTATGTGGGTTCTTCTTGAAAATGCTTAAAGGTCCCATGTCATGCTTTTCTGGTTATTACCCGTCCCCTTGTGTGTTATGAAGGTTTTTCTGCATGTAAACGGTCTGCAGGGTCACAAACCCTCAAAGTACACCCTGTAGCGAGTAAAACTCTAACACAGAAAAGACCTGTCTATGCTGCCCCAGAACGCCTCGTTGGACATTTCTCTTTTTCCATTGTTTACTTCCTGGGTTCAGTGACGTGTGAATACCCAGATCAACAACAAATGACCGGATTGGCCCAAATGGACCAATCCACGGAGCACCTCACACACCAGGATCCCTTGGCTAACTAACAGGGAGTCCCATTGACTTGCATAGAGCTCCCTGAACGCTGGTAATAGACGAGTTGGGATGGCGGAGAAATGCTCTCTGCAGACCCATTCTCACAGCGTTTATAAACCTTTTTCTTTCTCAACATCAAGCCACACTTATTGTTTTTACTTCGGCTGTGAGTGTTTGTGTGTGCTCAGGATGAGTTTAGCTTGTTCTCGCTGGATCGCCGACCCGGAAACCTGTCCGCTCCTCGCAGCAGCGTGCCTCGCAACGTCCCGACCAATCAGAGCACACTGGGCTCACAGGGAGGGGGGGGGGGGCAGGAGCTCCAACAAGCCGTTTAGGACAGAGAGTGAATACACATACTATACAGAGATGCTGTATGAGAAACCAATGTGAGTTTGGAAAATTGCACAATTTAAATCTATTTTAGTAGACCTCAACAATGGAAATATGATCAGTAGAAATAGCCATGACATGGGACCTTTAAATTAGTCAAAGTCAAAGTCAACTTTAATGTCAATCTTCCAGTTTGTGTGTACAGACACAAATATCGAAATACCGTTTCCCACAATCCCGAATACAAAAATACAAATATGGATGTATATGTATAAAATATGTATATCCTATATATATACAGAATCAACAGACACATTTATACATATGCAGACATTAAAGGTGAGGTAGGTAATTTTGGAGAAACCAGCTCGAGTGCGCTAGAATTTGAAAATACACAACCGGAAGAAATCTGCCACTTCCTTACAGAGCCCCTCCTCCAACACACACGAACGCGCACATGACCAATGAGGGCACGAGATAAGTTTGTGCACAGATGGAAGGCTGACAGGCAGGTAGGCCATCCAGTTATTTTAGCCGGGCCGGCTCAGATGATTGGTCGTACTTTTTACAGTACCACGGCTTCCACAGATGACATTTCTTTATGGATTTTTTGTCAAAGCACTTCAGATATTCATTGCTATCAGGATGTTAAGAGCATTCCATGGAATATAACAAAAAGTGTATCTCGAGCCGGTTTCTCAAACTTACCTACCCCACCTTTAAGATGAAAACACAACAATCAATATATACAAAATAACAGTCAATTATATGATTATGATGTAGATAATGGCTCTTCTTTAACTGATCATAGTACACTTGCAACATGGAATAACATTCAGAGCATGCTTAATCACTTTCATCCTTAACGCAATTAAAACAACTTAATTACATATTATTTTTCTTACAGTTATCCTCGTTATGGTTCATTTCCCTTATATTTTAACAGCTTTCTTTAATATGAATGTTTGTTTCTTGATGTCATCCAAAGTATCTACAGACAGAGTTCCCTGCTTCTCGGTCATTAAGAAGCACTTTAGATAAATGAGCTAATGGGTTATTGCTCATTTCATAGGAGCATTATGCTATGTGTGTGTGTGTGTGTGTGTGTGTGTGTGTGTGTGTGTGTGTGTGTGTGTGTGTGTGTGTGTGTGTGTGTGTAGCAAGTTCGAGTCCCACAGCAGTCAGCATGTCGTTGTGTCCCTGGGCAAGATACTTCACCTCAAATTGTCCACAGTACTGATTGTGTGTGTGTGTGTGTGTGTGTGTGTGTGTGTGTGTGTGTGTGTGTGTGTGTGTGTGTGTGTGTGTGTGTGTGTGTGTGTGTGTGTGTGTGTGTGTGTGTGTGTGTGTGTGTGTGTGTGTGTGTGTGTGTGTGTGTGTGTGTGTGTGTGTGTGTGTGTGTGTGTGTGTGTGTGTGTGTGTGTGTGTAGCACACTGAGGGTTTGGGGGAGAGCAGAAATAATCCTCTGTGCTGATTGGCTGCTCACAGAGGCAGATCTCACCTTATATTCTATTGCATTGTAAATACTGCTATATTTTATAATTTGTTAATGTTATTATATTTTCTTATAAAAGTTCTCTATCTGTGTTTTTTTATTTTGGTTTTACTTTTATGTATGCACCGTGACATCAAGTCAAATTCCTCGTACGTGTCAACCTACCTGGTGAGAGACCTGATTCTGATTCTGCTGTGACAGTGAAACAGATATTTAAAATGTCCAATATTGAAGTATTTGTACATTTCGTCTTATGAAGTAATTACAGAATGTATTAAACATTTTATTGCATTTCTTTTATTCAACCTGCAGTCCATCATCCTCCCCCCCTTTCTTTCTCAAGCTGCATCTACAAGATCTTTAAATGGATCTTTAAAATAAAATAAAAAGCAGATTTAAAAAGCAACGTACAGATTGTATAGCAAATATTTGTATTTAGTTTATAAAGATGTATATTGCTACGTCCTTTAGCAATAAACAACAAACTGGTATAGCACATGTCAACATCTAGTAATATATGTAATAAATGCAGTGGTCAGATTGTTAGTTATAGATCAGATAATAGTTGTGTTTAAAATATAAAACGGTATATTCGGTCAAAGCTCGGGCTGACACGACATTAAACACTGACTAATTAGTTAAATGTTTTTGTTGTAAATATGTTGTATAGCAAATACAAAAAAAAGGTATTAAATACATATTGACATATCTGGAAAAGCTCCCCTCTGTCCTCTATATTTTCTTCGACCTATCTAAGCGTGTCCTTCCTCACCTGTCCACCAGATGTCCTCAGAGTCTCCTCACCTGAGCCTCGTTCTCTCATTAAACCCCGGTCTTTACTGCCCAATATCTGACACGCATGTGCAGCTTGTTTGTTTGAACTTTTCCTCCATGTTTGTGTCCTTTTGCTTATTGCAGAAACTCTGCTAGCACTTATGTACTCGTCTGTAATCACACATTACCAACTATGTTTACACATAAGCCTGTTCATTGACACTGAGTCTCGTTAATTCTACCTGCTTTGCATTACATGTTATTTGTTAGACGCTTTTATCCAAAGCGACTTACATACTCAATACAGTGGACAATCCCCACAGGAGCCATTTGGGGTGAAGTGTCTCAGGGACACAACGACATGCTGACTGCAGTGGGGTTTGAACCTGTGCCCCCGTGATCCGAACACCAACGCACAACCCACTGCACCACACGTCTGCATTTGGATCATCTGCCCTTAAAATGCAGCTTGTTGTGAAACAAAAACGGTGCTTTATACGAATATCTTATATCATCTTTGAAACTAAATCGTGGTGTAAGATTTTTTATTGTTTTCTCAACACAAGCACTTATACTGTAACTTAACCCCACATGTAGCTGTGATTTGGATGTGTTAATATCTGAAATCTGCCCACGGGTAAACCTGGTTTCTTTCAATATTTAGTAGACACAATGTGTTGTCTGTAGCTGGAAGCAGAACCTGTTCACTTTCCATCTCTGTCAGTATACTACATTGCAGAGTTTTCTTACAATACCCATCTTTAGTGTGAAATTGAATCATGTTCAGGGGCGCAGTCAGGCGTATTTGTTGAGTTTGACTCTGCACTGGATACACAGCGCTTTAGGGTGAAATATTTGTGTCTAAGTGCCGCTTTTCACACTTACAGACAGGCTGAAACATCACAGGTTGTCAGGAGCGTTTGTAGCATTGTGTTCACGGCTGAGTGAATGTTTGCTGCTGTCTGTCTGTCTGTCTCTGCACCCTCTGTATTTCTCTACAATGTGAACATTTAGTCTGACATTTTGAATGTGCTGATTTACAGACACACACACACACACACACACACACACACACACACACACACACACACACACACACACACACACACACACACACACACACACACACACACACACACACACACACACACACACACACACACACACACACACACACACACACACTGAGCACTGCTTCCCTCCATGTCTGCAGCTTTGTGTAGATGAAGGTGTGTGTGTGTGAGAGAGAGAGAGAGAGAGAGAGAGAGAGAGAGAGAGAGAGAGAGAGAGAGAGAGAGAGAGAGAGAGAGAGAGAGAGAGAGAATGAGACACAAAGGAGAGGATGTGGGTGTGTCGATGAGACAATGAGCTGCGAGACAAAGGACTGTTGAAAATATTATTTCGTCCATCTGTGGTTTTGTATGTGGCTTTGGAGACTATCGGTGTGTTTGTAACAGTGAATGTGAAACTATGGGTGTCAATTTATCCCATTTTGTATCTGTTTTTCATTCATTTGTTGGCAGTGAATGACCAGTTCCCCTTATATAATGGTTAGACATTGCTTGGTTGAAGAAATGTGAATAATGGTGGAAATTAATGATCATAATCTGGGGTTTGCACAACGATCAGAGTGGGTTAGACAAACACTTGATGCGTCACTGATGTCTCACCTCAGAAAAGTTGTGTTCCCACCTGTCTCTATGCAGGGGGGGCAGATTGTGTCTCCTCTGCACCTCATGGACACTGATTTGTGCCAGAATGTGCCATATTGTCGAGTTGTGTTTACGTGCTAGGTGTGGGTTTATTGCTCAAAATAGCACATTATGTATGGAGAGTCACGTTGAAGGGGGTAGGCGGGAAATGAAAGGGAAGAATCCATAAATTAAGACACCCTGAAGAGAAGAAATACTTCATTTAGAGAGACATTTAGAGAATATCTGCAGTGAAGAGCAGCAGGATGACCTGAGGAAGGAATCATGAGAAGCCATATGAGGATTTAAGACATTGAAACATACTGAATATTTTCACCTTTATATCAATTTTAAGATGTACCTCATCTTATATATGAATATGAACGATTAATACATCGGTTTTGCGGTTTTATGCTTAATGCATGTTCATTTAAAGGAAATGTTCTTGCTAAATGTCATAAATTCAGAGGTAGTGTTAATTTAAACTAACAATCTTTGTTTTCTATGTGGAACAAATCTGCTCAAATCATCAGTGTTTTAATCAGGATTTAAAATCAACTCTGTCACAGTCCATTGGAGATGGACCAATCTACTTTAAATGTATTTTGATGATAATACTTTTCTACTTTTACTTGAGTAACATTTTGAATACAGGACTTTTACTTTTAACAGAGTATTCCTACACTCTGGTACTTTTACTCAAGTACAATATCTGAGTACTTCTACTTTTACTCAAGTACAAGATCTGAGTTTTTCTACTTTTACTCAAGTACAAGATCTGAGTACTTCTACTTTTACTCAAGTACAAGATCTGAGTACTTCTACTTTTACTCAAGTACAAGATCTGGTACTTCTACTTTTACTCAAGTACAAGATCTTGTACTTCTACTTTTACTCAAGGACAAGATCTGAGTACTTCTACTTTTACTCAAGTACAAGATCTGAGTACTTCTACTTTTACTCAAGTACAATATCTGAGTACTTCTACTTTTACTCAAGTACAAGATCTGAGGACTTCTACTTTTACTCAAGTACAAGATCTGAGTACTTCTACTTTTACTCAAGTACAAGATCTGAGTACTTCTACTTTTACTCAAGTACAAGACCTGAGTACTTCTACTTTTACTCAAGTACAAGATCTGAGTACTTCTACTTTTACTCAAGTACAAGATCTGAGTACTTCTACTTTTACTTAAGCACAAGATCTGAGTACTTCTACTTTTACTTAAGCACAAGATCTGAGTACTTCTACTTTTACTCAAGCACAAGATCTGAGTACTTCTACTTTTACTCAAGTACAAGATCTGAGTACTTCTACTTTTACTTAAGCACAAGATCGGAGTACTTCTACTTTTACTCAAGTACAAGATCTGAGTACTTCTACTTTTACTTAAGCACAAGATCTGAGTACTTCTACTTTTACTCAAGCACAAGATCTGAGTACTTCTACTTTTACTCAAGTACAAGATCTGAGTTTTTCTACTTTTACTCGAGTACAAGATCTGAGTACTTCTACTTTTACTCAAGTACAAGATCTGAGTACTTCTACTTTTACTCAAGCACAAGATCTGAGTACTTCTACTTTTACTCAAGCACAAGATCTGAGTACTTCTACTTTTACTCAAGTACAATAACTGAGTACTTCTACTTTTACTCAAGTACAAGACCTGAGTACTTCTACTTTTACTCAAGTACAAGATCTGAGTACTTCTACTTTTACTCAAGTACAAGATATGAGTACTTCTACTTTTAATCAAGTACAAGACCTGAGTACTTCTACTTTTACTCAAGTACAAGATATGAGTACTTCTACTTTTAATCAAGTACAAGACCTGAGTACTTCTACTTTTACTCAAGTACAAGATCTGAGTACTTCTACTTTTAATCAAGTACAAGACCTGAGTACTTCTACTTTTACTCAAGTACAAGATATGAGTACTTCTACTTTTAATCAAGTACAAGACCTGAGTACTTCTACTTTTACTCAAGTACAAGATCTGAGTACTTCTACTTTTAATCAAGTACAAAACCTGAGTACTTCTAATTTTACTCAAGTACAAGACCTGAGTACTTATACTTTTACTCAAGTACAAGATCTGAGTACTTCTACTTTTACTCAAGTACAAGATCTGAGTACTTCTACTTTTACTCAAGTACAAGACCTGAGTACTTCTACTTTTAATCAAGTACAAAACCTGAGTACTTCTAATTTTACTCAAGTACAAGACCTGAGTACTTATACTTTTACTCAAGTACAAGATCTGAGTACTTCTACTTTTACTCAAGTACAAGATCTGAGTACTTCTACTTTTACTCAAGTACAAGATCTGAGTACTTCTACTTTTACTTAAGCACAAGATCTGAGTACTTCTACTTTTACTCAAGTACAAGATCTGAGTACTTCTACTTTTACTTAAGCACAAGATCTGAGTACTTCTACTTTTACTCAAGTACAAGATCTGAGTACTTCTACTTTTACTCAAGTACAAGATCTGAGTACTTCTACTTTTACTCAAGTACAATAACTGAGTACTTCTACTTTTACTCAAGTACAAGATCTGAGTACTTCTACTTTTACTCAAGTACAAGATCTGAGTACTTCTACTTTTACTTAAGCACAAGATCTGAGTTTTTCTACTTTTACTTAAGCACAAGATCTGAGTACTTCTACTTTTACTCAAGCACAAGATCTGAGTACTTCTCCCACCTCTGCCTAAAAGCATCCACTATCAATGCCGAGAGTAGAAGAATATTTTGTCTAAATCATTCTACCACATTTAGATACATTATGTTAGCTGTACATATGGAGTTATAACATATTTAATACTTAACGAGTCTATTTTTCCAAATCGTTTAATATTTTTCAGATATTTCCGTAGACTAAACTGACACCGTTAGGCTCTGTCTCACTGCATTGGTATGCACATCTATCTCGACTATAACAAGTGGCAGACAGCTCCTATTCAAACAACCATTACTCCCTGACACACTTATTTACAATATTCATGAGTTATAATGAGTTGTCCCACATAATGTTAGCAGTGTGTCAGTGAGAGGAGGCCTTATCAACACAGCGCCACATTTCAGGAACGACCACATTTCAGACTCCGCTGCTCGGCAATTCCTCTTCACTTCATTAGTGTTTCCCGCTCCATATCTCGCTCTTTCTCTCTTTGTTTCTCGTCAAAATAGAATTCATTTTCGAGCGCAGCCACAATCTTTCAGCAGTCAAAGTAATGAATCCTCTTTGCTGCCACTAATTGTATTTCCTGCTATTTCATCTGCCTGTTTTTCTCTCCCTTCCTTAAGGCGAAATGCCGGAGGGGACATATTCTTATTGTGTCTTAAGGAGCGGTGAAATTGGGAGGAATGTGGTGTCAGACTCGGGGTGGGGGGGGAATTGATGGCAGGGGGAGTAAAGGGCTGTTGGTTCTGCTAAAAGATGGAAATGAACATGCATTTTAGGCCAGAGGCAAATCATGGCCCTGAGCACGAGGAACAGAGACTCGTTACTTCCCCGTGTTTCCTGCATCAGGGATTTAAAGTCAATGTCAAGTGCCTTTATTCCTCCATACGCGTTGTTTATGTCTGTCACATCCAAACATGTGATACTGTTTACTGTAAAACACAATATAAAAAAAGATGATTGTAATATTGCTTAACCCCAGTTTGTTTAGTATTTGCTATCAGTTTCTTTTCTGCAAGAAAAATGTCCAATTATTTAAAAAACACAACTTGTATTGTGCCTTTATTTAACCAAACTTTAAATCTCAGCCGTTTTTTTTAACTTCATTTATTTCATTTTGTTGCATTTAACTCTTAAAGGTGGGGTAGGTAAGTTTGAGAAACCGGCTCGAGATACACTTTTTGTTATATTCCATGGAATGCTCTTAACATCCCGATAGCAATGAATATCTGAAGTGCTTTGACAAAAAATCCATAAAAAAATGTAATCTGTGGAAGCCGTGGCGCTGTAAAAAGCACGACCAATCATCTGAGCCGGCCCGGCTAAAATAACTGGATGGCCTACCTGCCTGTCAGCCTTCCATCTGTGCACAAACTTATCTCGTGCCCTCATTGGTCATGTGCGCACTCGTGTGTGTTGGAGGAGGGGCTCTGTAAGGAAGTAGCAGATTTCTTCCGGCTGTGTATTTTCAAATTCTAGCGCACTCGAGCTGGTTTCTCCAAAATTACCTACCCCACCTTTAAGTCAACAGAGGTCACAGAGGGATTCTTCTACCCTCTCTAGTTGTTACCTTTCTCTTCGTTGGATTGTAGTGTTTTTTGGTGAAATATGAAGCAGTGCAACAGTAAGCCCACACATTCAACAGCTTTAATTCCCCCTGTTGTTAGCAGCAGGCCATTCAGTGCTGGGTGCAGAGTGAAGGTATTTGAGAGGGGAGGTGTTCTCACAGCCTCTGAGTGAGAGTGGCTTTGTTCCAAAGTGGTGTAAAGAAGAAGAAGAGATGGACAGAGAGGAGGGAGAGGGGAAGGAGGAGAGGAGAGAGTGGAGGAGAGGAGAGGAGAGGAGAGAGTGGAGAGGAGAGAGTGGAGAGGAGGAGGGAGAGGAGGAAGAAGAAGAGAAGATGTATAAGAGGGAGAGAGAGAGGAGGGAGGCACTTTCTGGTCTGAAGGTCAGAGGGTTAAGCCGATGGGGATGCTTGGAGACGGAGCCCTGCCGAAAACATGGTAATGCCCCGAGCCATGATTCATCGCAAAGGCATCCATCACCCTGTGTGGGGTGTGTGTGTGTGTGTATATGGGGGGGGTGTGTGTTTACAATGACGTAATGCCATCAGTCCCCAGGCTGTCAGGAGACGTGTTTTCATTTCAGCAGCAGAGTGATGGCGCTCTGAATGAAAGCTGCCACAGGAAGTGTATCCGAGGTCGAGGTGTGTGTGTGTGTGTGTGTGTGTGTGTGTGTGTGTGTGTGTGTGTGTGTGTGTGTGTGTGTGTGTGTGTGTGTGTGTGTGTGAGTGTGAGTGTGTGAATGCTGCTATGCCGCTCACTGCTCACATGAAGTGGATCCGATGTCGTGTCTGAGTGTTCGGATGCACGTTGAGCCAGTGAAGGTCCTGCAGAGCGCATTAGCCACTTCTACTTTTTTTATTTATTCCTCTCCTCCTTCTTGTACAGAGGCCCCGGAGCTCAAGTTTCATTTTAATCACAGTTTACTTAGCTCTCTCCGCTGCCGGTCTGATGCAGGTTAATTGAAGGGAGCTGCTGTGGGGATGAGCTGTAGCTATCAATATGGACCAGAGCCCACTTATCTATCCACTGCAGGAGCTAAACATAGCTTCAATCACGCTAATGCATCCGTCTCAATGTACGCCTTCAAACTGCGCTTATATATATATATGGTGGAGAACAGAGATTGTATCTGCTTTTTTATGCTTAGCTTGCTTTTAGCTGACATAATAACAATTTTACATTACCTGTGAATTAAATGACTAAAGCTAGTGTGTGTTCTCTTGTGACAAACACACACCTGTCACTGCAGTCTGTTTCACCTTTCAGTGCTTTTGGTTTCTAGTTTGTTTGTTTCAGTTCACTTTCACACGTCTCATCAACCTGTTTTCCAGCTGCAGCATCAGATATAGCGACCACAGTGATCACAGTGATGCATTTGGCAGCTAAATAAGCAGATTCTTCCCTCAGGAGTGGAAGAAGATCACCGGTTTTTGAATGGTATCAGCCTGTTAAAAAAAGTGGTTATTACAGTTATAGATGTGGGTCAGTAGGGGTCTACTAGGTTACATCATCTATTCACAGCAGTGGATTACTAAAAGAAGGAATACAAAAAGACAACTCAGACCTGTAGTGATTGTAGTAACTACGACAGGAGCAATTTCAATTAAACTTTTTTCTTAAAACCTAGTTATTTTAGCCGGAATACAACTTTTTACTCCACCTACTTAAGTCGTTTTGTTGCCTAAACCTTAAGAAATGATATCGGTGTCTTCAAAACTTTAAGTATCATTCGGTTTTACATCACTCTCACTTTTACAACGAACATATTAGGTGCCGTTTCTCGCATCTGACGTATTATAACATCAGCGAAAACACCTTTTTAAGAGCATGATAACATTTCAATTGGGTGCAGAATCGTAAACGAACAGTGTGAATGTTGGACTTAATTAATCAGGTGACCTTAAAGGTGGGGTAGGTAAGTTTGAGAAACCGGCTCGAGATCGCTAGAATTTGAAAATACACAACCGGAGAAAATCTGCCACTTCCTTACAGAGCCCCTCCTCCAACACACACGAACGCGCACATGACCAATGAGGGCACGAGATAAGTTTGTGCACAGATGGAAGGCTGACAGGCAGGTAGGCCATCCAGTTATTTTAGCCGGGCCGGCTCAGATGATTGGTCGTGCTTTTTACAGCACCACAGCTTCCACAGATGACATTTATTAATGGATTTTTTGTCAAAGCACTTCAGATATTCATTGCTATCGGGATGTTAAGAGCATTCCATGGAATATAACAACAAGTGTATCTCGAGCCGGTTCCTCAAACTTACCTACCCTACCTTTAAGCATGACTATACACCAGGGGTCGGCAACCTTGTTGATATGAAGTGCCATTCAAAAAAAATATTTTATCGTGCTGACGCTCGTGAACTGTCAACAGGAGGGCGGGGGGAACTTCTCTGCGGGGAAGCAATGTGTGGACCTGTCAGCACAACTTACATTAGGGATGCTCCGATCGCCGATCCGATCGAGTGGGCGGGGCCTATGGGGATCTTCCATTTAAACTATACACACATGCTAATGTTTGTCAAAAATTGCTTTATGACACTTTGTATAGGATCATTATTGTCGTGCAGCTTGGACAAAATATGGTTGAATTTATATTTGTTGCCACTAACGGGAGGAACTACTCCAAAAAAAAACTTCTCCGAACATATAATTGCTCTATAAAGTTATTTTGTACACATACATGAACTTTTAAAATGAGTTTCTATCCAGCTGATGAATGCTAGTCTCTTTTAGCTTTCATAATTATTCACCAAGCGCAATATCTATCTCTTTAGCTGCTTAATATTCCACTTTCTTCCGCAGCTAGTTGCCCATTTAGTCTGTTTGTCTTTTTGCTGAGCAGGTATAGAGTACACTGGTGAGTTTGTGGAGCTTTAATTTGTCACGAACAATCAAACATCATGAGGAGGTTTATTTCCTCTGCAGCTCTGGTAGTTTGAACAATCCAAAAACAACCCTTGAATGTCTATTAATATAAAGTTAATGTAAAAGCAATAAAATAAATCCCAGCCTGGCTCATTAGGCGGTGGAGAGTTCATTCTGCCGCTTTCACTCATTACCGAGGATTCGTGCAGAGGCTATTCATCCAAAATCATGAACTTCCACTCCTTCAAGCATAGTCGATGTACTTCATGATCTGTGAAATGAAAGATCTATTTATACTTTAAACAGAAAGGAGCACTCAGCAGATTTTTAGCAGGTCTCCTAAAAGTCCTAATTTAATATACTATATTTCAGTTTAAACCCTGCACTGAGCATTTAAGAAGAAAAATAAACGTGATTAACTTAGAATCTATATGATCCCTGCAGAGTTCCCCACTGAGTCTTGGGGCTTTACAATGTTAGTCCCTTCTGCTGAGCTTTAATTCAAGCATAATGAGGATCCAGAAAAAGCACATGAGTTATAACTGCTGGGCAAATTCACACCTAAATTATTAAATGTTCCTAGACTGCATGTAGGTGTTTAAGATGAGACACATGGTGAAGCAGCCTTAGTTAGAGGGGACATGTTATGTTCATTTTCAGGTTCATATCAGTATGTAGTGTCTCTACTTTAAAGAGTTCTCTCCTGCTGATGTTCAGGTGTATATCAGTATGTAGTGTCTCTACTTTAAAGAGTCCTCTCCTGCTGATGTTCAGGTGTATATCAGTATGTAGTGTCTCTACTTTAAAGAGTTCTCTCCTGCTGATGTTCAGGTGTATATCAGTATGTAGTGTCTCTACTTTAAAGAGTCCTCTCCTGCTGATGTTCAGGTGTATATCAGTATGTAGTGTCTCTACTTTAAAGAGTCCTCTCCTGCTGATGTTCAGGTGTATATCAGTATGTAGTGTCTCTACTTTAAAGAGTCCCTCTCCTGCTGATGTTCAGGTGTATATCAGTATGTAGTGTCTCTACTTAAAGAGTCCTCTCCTGCTGATGTTCAGGTATATATCAGTATGTAGTGTCTCTACTTTAAAGAGTCCTCTCCTGCTGATGTTCAGGTGTATATCAGTATGTAGTGTCTCTACTTTAAAGAGTCCTCTCCTGCTGATGTTCAGGTGTATATCAGTATGTAGTGTCTCTACTTTAAAGAGTCCTCTCCTGCTGATGTTCAGGTGTATATCAGTATGTAGTGTCTCTACTTTAAAGAGTCCTCTCCTGCTGATGTTCAGGTGTATATCAGTATGTAGTGTCTCCCCTTTAAAGAGTCCTCTCCTGCTGATGTTCAGGTGTATATCAGTATGTAGTGTCTCTACTTTAAAGAGTCCTCTCCTGCTGATGTTCAGGTGTATATCAGTATGTAGTGTCTCTACTTTAAAGAGTCCTCTCCTGCTGATGTTCAGGTGTATATCAGTATGTAGTGTCTCTACTGTGACATGTCTCCATGCTTTAATGTACTGCCTGTGCTGCAGCACCTTGGTTAGCTGGCCGGCTCTGTTGTGATTGGTCAACCGCTTAGAGATGTCCCGCCCGTACAATGTGTCCGATGAAGGCCTTCCAGGCAGCGGGGGAATGTGTGGGAGAGTAACTGGCGGGAATTTGGAGATTTTAGCGTTTTCAGACCATGCACTAAAACCTTTATAACACACTACAGGAAAGGGAAAACTCCCAAAAAACATAATAAAAATGTCCTGAAGTGTGCTGTTTGTTTGAGCTCTCCATTTGGCTCCTGTAATACTGACCTAGTTTAGTGTTGACTCTTAGTTGGTCTCAGTTGGCGGGCTCCTCTGAATATTGGGTCACAACTTTGTCCCACTGGCCTATTGTCCCGGGAAGGCAATTCATACATTCTAGATAATTATCTGCCGTGGCTCCTCTCGTGCATGGAAGTAATCCCTTTGGGAGAGAAGAGAAATAAATAAAGACATGGATCAGATTGATGCTCTTCTTACTTTTAGACATTTAGGCAACCTTCTAACTTGGGCAGTGCGATCAGAGAAGAGGAGGAGATGGAGGAGGATGAGTTAAATGAGGCCAGTGACACCCAGCAGGGGGTGTCCTGGCACATTGACATATACAGTTCATGCCAAGAGAGGGACATCTCTTTGAAAACAAAAATACTCTCACTGGAAAAAATGCTGCTCCAAAAACACGTTAAACAATAATGAAAACAAGACGTTTTCACTTGAAATAAGTACAAAAATCTGCCAATAGATCAATTGAACATTTGCTTGGTAAGATTTCTTGAAATAAGAAGGGACATTTAGATAAATCAGATCTTGTAATTAGCTGGGAGAACTAGTTTTGAACTATGTTTGACCAGAATCAGGAGATGTTGTGTTACAATATACTGTAAGCCGCAAATGCTCAAAGGTTTTCTGTTTTCTGATGTCAGTTGGTGATTTTTCAATAAATATGTGAAAGAAAATAAGTTTAATCTGAGATACTTATTTATTTGACTTAACAAGATGATGCATTGTCTAAAAACAAGACCCGATATCTCACTGCAGTGTTGCTTCTGAAGTTATTACGTCTTATATCAGGTGTTAAGACATATTCTGAGTAGATATTAGACAAATATACTTGGCAAGATTTCGAGTTTTTGTAGTACTTAACAAGAGCCAGTGCTACTCCGGTGGCTGAGCAGCATGTGTGTGTGCTCCTGCGTTAGTGTGTGTGCTCCTGCGTTAGTGTGTGTGTTCCTGCTTCAGAGTGTTAGCAGTGCAGTCGTGCAGTGCTGCCGCCTGCATCCATAATTAAGCCCTAGACACAACCATCAACAGGAATCTAATTGGCCGGTAGGAGTAAAAAGGGGGGGGGGGGGGGGTGGGGAGTGCTGCAAACTTTCTAGAGCAAAAGATATAGAGGGGGAGAGAAGAGAGAAAGCCATTTACATGCTAATGGCGTCCTCAGCCCTTCTCCAATGAGCCCTTGGCGGGCAAGCCGGTCGCCATGTTTACACAATAAACAAACAGCAATGAGATTTAAAGTCTTGTTGTGCGTGCCTACAGTACTAGCAACAGTCGGTTCTTGCGTAACTGTTTTGTCGTGTCTGCAGCCGACTGCCTTTCGGCCTCTTTCTCATCTCTGTTTTCTTGTTTTTTGTCTCCTAGGCGACGGAGTGGGCACCGGACGAGGACACCCGGCGGTCGTGTCAGAGCAAAGGCAAAACAGAGGTAACCTCCATCCCGCCCCCAATTACAACACAGAGAGGCCATCTTGGTATCTGCTGCTCCTCATGGGAGGCTCTGCACAGAAAACAGCTTTTCAGAGACTTCAAATAAAGCTTGTTTTTCTGGCACTCAACAGAAAAGGGCGAAAGGGAAAGAGGGAGAGGGAAAGTGCACAAGAAAGGGGGGGGGAAGATAGTGAGACACACATAAGGACTTCCTTTCAAATATGTCTGATGAACAACTGTCACAGTTTCCTTCCTTTGTTTCCATCAAGCCACTGAGACGCTTTAACAGACAGATCTGACGCGATATCTTTTGTTAACTTGTTTGTACTTGTTGTGATGACTTATTTGGCTCTGGATGATGTATTGGTATTGTGCGACTCGCGTTTAATTAAAATAATGCACTTTACACACACGTTCAACACAGAAAATAGGCCTTTACAAAAGTATTCTTCCTTTCTTTGTATATAACTTACGGATAAAAACTGTGTCTCGACGGCATTTTTTCGCACAGGTTGCTCATTTCTGTGTCTCTTAAGAAGCTGGGAAATATAATCCTTTCTAATTTCCACTACAGACGTCACGATCAAGCAACAATATTTGGCCTTTTTACAAAAACAAAACCCTGCCTCTAACACATCGAAGCATCAGCTGTTATAGTTTATTTTGTGAGTATCTGATTGCAGCGTCACATGTATCTCCCTCTGTGCCTTCAGAGCGAGGGGTGATATCTAATACACACAAACAATACATTCTTATGGAATTCACTGCATTCACATCGGACACAAAGCGCCACCATTTCCCAAAAACTTAAACCGTTACAACACCAATAAATCGATTTCACGCCTTTTGTTAAAACAGATTTGACTCTTTTTTACAGAAACACACACTGTAGCGCCTCAGTCGATGTCACAAATAGGCTTCCATTCAGCTGCAAAACACTTTCCTTGTGTCTGAACAATGGCCGTACAAGAGGGAAATGTGCAGACTCTGAATTGCTTTTGGTTGCGTGCCGGTCTGATACCAGAGGACCGGCTCTATTGTTCTTCTCAGCAACACGTCAGAGAATATTTATCCTGCCTCCTCAGCTTTTCTCTGCTCCTCTGTAACTTTCTGAAAGCTTTTTTTCATCTTGGCCCACTTCTCCGCAGATTGAATGTCAAAACTACATCAGAGTCCTGCTGGTGAACAAGACTGAGGTCATGTCCTGCGGAACCAATGCTTTCCAGCCCCAATGCATTACCAGAGAGGTACGGATAAGTGTGTGTGTGTGTGTGTGTGTGTGTGTGTGTGTGTGTGTGCGTGTGTGTGTGTGTGTGTGTGTGTGTGTGTGTGTGTGTGTGTGTGTGTGTGTGTGTGTGTGTATAATGTTGTTGAAATTAGGTGACAACACTGTAGTATGAAGGGCCGTGTAGGCCAAAACTCACCTTGCACACACACTACTGAAATACTCTCACATTCACTACTGAACACCTCAAACACACACTACTGGAAATTAACCTCACACACACACAACTGAAAATGAACGTCACACACACACTACTGAACATTAACCTCACACACACACTACTGAAAATTAACCTCACACACACACTACTGAAAACCTCACACACACACACTCCTGAAAAACATTTTACTGAAAGGTTCTCAGTAGGGAATGTGCATGTGTTTCACCTATGTGTGTGTGAGGTTAATTTTCAGTTGTGTGTGTGTGAGGTTAATTTTCAGTAATATGTGTGAGGCTTAATTTTCAGTAGTGTGTGTGAGGTGTTCAGTAGTGAATGTGAGAGTATTTCAGTAGTGTGTGTGCAAGGCCCGATGTTTTCAGTAGTGTGTGTGCGAGGTGAGTTTGAATTTTGGCCTACACGGCCCCTCATACTGTAGCCCTCAGGTCCTTTGTCTTTTCCAAACCACTGTTCCTTAACCTCCATAAAAAAACTACTGGGATTAAGGAAAGATGTGAAGGAGAATTCTTCAGGACTTGTGGAAAAGAGACTGCACTTATTTATGATGCAGCGATCGATGCTATTGATGTGTGTCTGCTGTGAGGAAACGACAATTTTTCTGCGGATGGACTCCTAAAAGCACTTCTGGATACTTTGCCCCGTGCGTTTTTATCATGTTGTTTCATGCAGGGTTTATAAACGTGGACGACGGTGTTAAATATATTACTTTATTACCAAGGTTTAAATGAAAGGGAACAAATAAACGAAATGGTTGCTCACACTCCGTATCGCTTGTGTTAATCCACATCAATCCTAATTAGTGTCAATTTTGTATAATATTTGAATGAATAATACATGCAATATGTGCATTACACATCGGCCAAATCTACTTCTGTGCATAGCGCCATTGAAACAGTTTGAATTAGCAAAATAAACAGCTTAAGAAACTCCGTCCAACTCCGTGAAATGTGACTTCTTTAAAGATTGTACAACTATATTAAGTGTCACATTAATAGTTCTCCTTTTGGTTTAACATATTGTTCAAAGCTTAAAACATATAAGCAGCTAAGCAAGATATGGCATACTTTGGAAAATCCTTAATAACAAGCATGAATCATGTTTGACGATCACAATCAGTTGTTTATGCAGAATGTTGCTTCACATTGTTGCACCCGCAAGGAATTGTAGGACGGCGTTCTTTCCTTTCCTTTTGTAAAGCATGAACTACTGTATCCTAAGCTGAAGGAGATAATAAAGGAAGCATTAAAGCTCCTTTCCTATTTTCTAGAGAATTCCAACAGCTCTTTTCATGACCGACACTTAGCTACTTAGGGGTCATTTAATTCTGTAAGCAAAAAAAAACGTCCTATATGTTTTTGAATAAGTCAAAGAAAGAAAAAAACAACCGTATTTCCCTTTTTTCCCCTCCATCTCCTCCTCGACACTAGGTGGGGAACCTGAGCAGCGTGTTGGAGCGGGTGAACGGCGTGGCTCGCTGTCCGTACGATCCGCGGCACAACTCCACGGCGGTGGTGACGGAGAGCGGAGAGCTGTACGCCGCCACCGTCATCGACTTCTCCGGCCGGGACCCCGTCATCTACCGCAGCCTCGGAGGCATGCCCCCCCTCCGGACCGCCCAGTACAACTCCAAGTGGCTCAACGGTAAGTGAGCAGAGCTAGCATTATGGAGCTAATGTCCTGCTATAACTCCACAAACAAACTGTGGAGGAAAGTCTTACGAGAAACTGATAAATGTAATAAAGTCATTATACATATAGTGAAATCGATCTCAAATGCAGGAACAGAGCTACTTCATCCTCAGAGGATAGAGAAGTTCTGCACCCCGAACACAGCGTACAGTCACACTATATCGTAGAGAGAATATCCAACTGGTCCCACCCTTAAAATCCCTTAGGCATCATCTAAACATCCCCTTCATTAAACCATAAAACCCCCTCGTCCTTAACCATTTGCAAATCCACCTTTTACACTTCCTTTTGCCCTCCTGAACCCTTAACATATGTCTCTGTTAAACACATACAGTACAAGACTAAAAATACAATTGAATATTGTAAGAGACAATCAGAGTATAAGACTATATGTTTTAAATGGTGATATGATCATTTGACACGACACAAGCTAAACAAGTTGTACACATGCCTTATGATTCACTAACAAACACAACGTGGTTTGCAAATACAAAACACCATCTACAAACGAATGCATTAAGTTTTGCAAATAAAAAACGTATCTATCAAACAGACACATTACATTTTTCTAATAAATCTTGTTTCAGAGACAAATTCAGCATCTAATCCAACAGAATAAGTCATCTGATGGGGTTTCAACTCTTTCCAAATCCACACAAGGTTAATGTTGTATCAAACAATCTCTGGAAATTCCCGCTGTGACTTCAAACAAAAGTGGCTCAACGATACGGAAGCACAGCTAGAAACACGTTTGAAGTGCATGGACTCACTTAAAATGGTATTAAGTATTGAGCCAATTTGGTATCTCATTAGTGCACATTTGAGGTACTTTCTTTGAGTATTTCTTCATGCTATGTTACACTTTACTCAATTTCTATCAAAGGGAGATTGTAATGATTCATCTGGAGTTGAGATACAGCTTGTTCAGTGTTTCACGGGGTCAGTGTTTATTCTAAATGTGAGGAATCTAATCCATCATAATAAGTCATCTGATGGGGTTTCAACTCTTTCCAAATCCACACAAGGTTAATGTTGTATCAAACAATCTCTGAAAATTCCCGCTGTGACTTTAAACGTTTACCCTGGCCTGCCTGCAGCGGCAGATGGGCGAAATGTTTGAGTAACTGTTCTGTTACTGCCAAGATTGATCAACCTGACAGCAGTGTTTTCAGAGGATTACAAAGACTGTTTGGATTTGGAGTTGTGTGGACACATGGTACAGGTATTTGTGGGATTTATGGACTGGCGGAGGACATGAAGTGCTCTCAATCCCGCTGGTGTGGGTGTCAATAATCTCCCTCCTGCTGACGCTGTGCCTTTCCCCCTGAACACACCGCAGCAGAAATCCATTCACACACATCCTGACGGCAGCAGAAATGTAGATGGACCTTCCTCTGGAGGAGGCGGTGAGATTACTGGATTCATGGCGGGGCGCAGGAAAGACAAGTGGGAGTTATTTCAGGCGTTCATCTTTCTGGAAGTAAAGGTGAAATTCACTTTCTGCATCACAGACACTGATAGGTGGCACTTTGAAGACTTCTGGTTGAATGTTCAGTACAATAGATAAGGGACTGTTAGAAAATATATTGGTCTTTTGTTTAAAAAAAAGTCTAAGCTCTGGATGTCAAATCTTAGTTGCGTTTGGATTAATACCATCCAATGCTATTCTGCTGATTGTGCACTAATTTCAACCTTGATGATGAAACATGATCCATGCAAATACATAAAGTCAAAAGAAAACACCTTGTACAAAAGCAGTGAACAAACATAACATGATAACGTACACACAGGTGGAGATAACAAGGAGGTTTATCTGTGGATAATCTACGTAAAGAAAAAATAAAACATAGCTATATACGGCCAGAGCTTTGTTGTGATGTTCTGAGCAGAAGTGAACTCAAACTGAATTCAGCTCTCTCGTTGAGTCACGCCGTCGGCTGCAGCTATTAGCCGGCATACTCCAAAAATCAATGAAACATGAAATTGGTCTTTGTGGTCTTTCATCGCTCAGAGTTTCTACGTTTCTGAGTACACGAGTGGGCCATGTTTCTGCCCTTAGTTGGTCAGGCTAACCCAAAAATATTGGCTACAGTCACTACTCCTTTCAATCATAGCATATCTACTTTCTACACATGACAATCATGGACACAGATGCAGAAAGAAAGAGACATTTCCTACTTAGTAACACTCGAGAAACTTGAGACCATGTTGCGATGCAGCTTCAAACTCTATTCTGATCTCCACTACAGACCCTTAAAGTGGACCTATCATGCTATATTTGAATAATATATTGTAGGGCCATACCTATATAAGGTATATTTATACGTTTTCTTTTTCAAAATACCAAACAGATCATGCATTTTAGCCATGCCTCATTTCGCTCTATTTTGCTTTCCTCCACCCCTGTCTTTGCATGCGCTGCAGCTGACCACGCCCCCCTGCAAAGGAGGGGGCCGAGTTACGAGCGTCGTGTTACCATGCTGTTACCATGCTGTTACCATGCTGTTACCATGCTGTTACCATGCCACGACAACCTCTCATTCCCCTGATAGGTCAGCTCCTCCGTCCTGACGTCAGATAAATGTTCAAATCTGGATCAGTTTTTATCAGATCCGTTGCAGCCCCGTTTTTAGAGATTTGGGTATGGAGGAAAATAGAGAGGGTTGTGTTTTCTGACACTTGGTGAGTTCCCTGGAACACCGGGGACACATATTCATGTATAAAAGACGTACAAAAGTGCATTTTGCATGATAGGTCCCCTTTAAAGTTTTGTGACTGCGTCTTGAGTAGTTTCTGTTTTAAAGAAATGTGTTGGGCCATCAGTGACAGTGTTGAAAGGGGTGGAACATCTTGAGTAGTTTAGACGCTCAATCTGTTCACACAGGATCAGACTCGAGGGTTAACCAGTCTATCTGTCCCTGCAGTAAATAATCAAACCCCTCACAGACCCCAAGACAGAGTGATTCTGCTGCAGCAAGGTGCATGTGTGTGAGAGGAAATGAAACTTTTACAACAGCTTTGACATTTTCTAATTGCTTGTTCTGTCTGACCAGCGCTCCAAAAACAAAACATATTGACTTCACAAAGAAACTGAGAAGCATATTATAACAGAAAACAAAGAAAGCTTGCCATTCTCTGCTTGATTAAAGACTTAACTGATGAATCCATCATCAGAGGTGTTGTGGTAATTCGTTGTCTTGTGACTAATGCTTTACTCAACTTATCAAAAGCAATAAATGTAACAAACACATAGTCACGACAAGCTCGACAATATTTGAGACTTTAGAGAGTTGGTCAGAATAAAGTGGAGACAGAATTGGAGAAGTAGGATGGATTGGGAAGCAAGCGAAGGTGGGGGAGTACTCAGGTGTGTGCGTTGTGTGTGTGTGTGTGTGTGTGTGTGTGTGTATGTGTTGTGTGAGTGTGTCTGTGAGTGTGTGTGTGGGAAGAAGATGCGGTTGAGAGGGAAGCAGAGAGATAGACTGAGCAGTCAGCGAGCGATGTAATTATTCTTCACGGCAGGGAGAGGGTGAAATTACAACACACAGCATGCTTCACACACACGCAGGGTCTCTGCCTGTGTGTGTGCACGAGTGTGTCGGCATGTGTGTATACATGTATGCAAGCTGTGTGTGTGTTTCCACATGTGTTCAAGCTATGTGAGTGTTTAAAACATGGACACACACAAAGCTGTGGGCGGAAATAGATGAGTAGCAGAGCGGATAGCGTTCTCGTTAGCATAATCGCAGGCAACCTCACACACACATGTTGCACTTCATGCCGTCACACACACACTCGCTGTGCTTCTCAGCGTCTGTTAGGGTTATGGAGTTGAGTTCCCGGTGGATTTGGGGTGTGAATGAAAATCTCATTTCCAGCTCTAAGCCTCTCAGATTCTGGAGAAGGCAGGAAGGGCTGCTGGATCCAATCAATCTGCTCCTTATTGGATTGGTCGCCTGCCAGGCACCCCCTAACTGTTTCCCATCATGCATCTGAATGACATGAGGCGCTTTAAAGTCAACAGTGGAATAATGTTAACAATGTGAGGAGGAAGCTGATCCATTGCACTGGTGTACGAGCCTCAAGGAAGGAAATGTAAAAAAATCCTTTACTGTAGCGACTGAAGCATAAAAACAACATGTCAGGTTTTGAGTTTTTATTTTAGACCTACAGGGGTTGATCGATGCTGGCTCTTTAACTATTTAATTGCAACTATATTGGCTTTTTAATCCTCTTGGATTTTGAGTGCCTGTATTTTACTTCTATTTTATTTTATTTTTTTCCCCATTTTCAAAGAAGTCCTTTATCAACGGATCAATATACAGAGTAAACTCTTTCCCGGTTTAAATAACATGTCTTTGCTTTTTCTAAACCCCCTGAAGACTTTATAATTATCAATATATTTATCTTTGTTCTCCCAAGCTGAATACATTTTTTTAAAGTGCTTTTTGGCGTAACAAATCTAATAAAACAGATTCACGTGTTTGTCGTTAAGTTTTGAAGAGCTGACTCCAGAAGTTAGTCTGCATGAGGTGACTTTCAAAAACTAAAATCTTTTTCTTTTTTACATTTACCAAGTTGAGAAGAAAATAAAAAAAGAGATGTCAATGGGCAGTGGCGCCCCAAGACACTCTGGGGGGCCCCAAGCAGAAGGGACATGACACCTCCGACAGCACCAACCCCCCCGGAGCGGAGCAGCACAAATGGGGCGAAGCCTGCGAGCTAGTTCAGGCAGTCAACTCGAGCACCAATGATACATTAACACGTGACGTACCTCGTCCCTCTTACAACCAACCAAACACATTCTCCTAAACATGCCGCTCTATTTACTGTAAGCTGCCAGGTCTTCCTGCCTCTGCCTCGCTATGCTGCTGCTGCACTGCTGTGTTCACTTGCTATTGCTACGTTCATGTTCCTACTGCTGTGTTTCATGTTGCTGCTGCTCGCCTGCCCCAGCTTCCACACCAGCTCCACCCCAGCTTCCACCCCAGCTTCCACCCCAGCTTCCACCCCAGCTTCCACCCCAGCTTCCACCCCAGCTCCACCCCAGCTCCACCCCAGCTTCCACCCCAGCTTCCACCCCAGCTTCCACCCCAGCTTCCACCCCAGCTTCCACCCCAGCTTCCACCCCAGCTTCCACCCCAGCTTCCACCCCAGCTTCCACCCCAGCTTCCACCCCAGCTTCCACCCCAGCTCCACCCCAGCTTCCACCTGTAGGCTCGGGGGATAGTTATCTAATCATCACTCAATGTTCTTTGTAAATCTGTGGAGTGATGAGGCCCGAGCCTAGACGCCAAACTCAAACTATATGCTGCTTCTAATAAACATATTAAGAAACACGTGAGTTGTCTGACTGAACTGTAATGATGAGCTTTTGACGGCGCGCTATGCATGGGGACCCCTTGAGGGGGTTACCCGACATGTCGTTGCAGTAAATTGCAAGGGTGTTTCATGTTGTCGTTGCTGTGGACCTTCTTTGGGGGCCCCCTTCTGGTCCGGTGCCCCAAGCAGTTGCCTGCCTTGCCTGTCCGCAAGGTGCGCCCCTGTCAATGGGACTCTGCTGGATAAATAAAACAATTAAAAAAAATGTTTATTGGGAGCCATACACAGAATATGGACATATATTTCCTTTTTCCACTTTTCAAGCATTTTTTTCCAATTTTTTTCTAGAATAAAAAAAGAATACAATTCTGACATTTAACAGCAATGTTATATAGTTCACTCTTATTCCCCAAAGTGACATTATAATTACCTCAGTCCTCGGTCTCAAAGGTGTTGTATACGCCCTAGGCAACTGTACACTGTTAGTAAAAGGAGCTGACATTGAACACAACACATGGAGAAATAATGTTTCCTACAATATTTTGCAAGACAAATAAGTAATATCAGAACACAATAATCTTGGTGATTTTAAAGCGTGCATCAAACCATCTGTTCATGTCTGTTTGGATATAAACAGGCGTTTTGCATTCATGCAGAATCTTGTTTGTGAATTTTAAGCAGCCTTGCTCTTTACACTATATCCATGTTTGCTGTAAAGCGATGTCACGTGATGCAGATCCTAACCAGCCTGCCAGATTGAACAATCTGTTTGTCGCTCTGCAGGAACTCGTCACATTTGCACCCACGCAGCTTCAGTAATATAATGCAGAATGTGTCCTTTGCCTCACACACACGTACAGTAAGCACACACACAGGTATGTAAACAGAGAGAATCTGTTGTGCATCCACAGAGCGGCTCAGGCAGGCTGTACACACACATTATCTCTTACCTACAACACTCAAACATGCATAAACATAATTAGATCCGTCACATGGCCTTTAGCTGCAGGGAGAGTAGCTGTAAATCATTATGATGGGGGTCTCTTCAGTGATGGTGAGTGGCACGGCGGGCGAAACACACTTCATCTGCATGTTATCATCTATTCACTTTCTGTTTGGTTTGGTCTACAAGCTGTTTTTGTTACATAATACACATTAAATGATGGCTAAGGGTGTCATGCATAATGCTGAAAACGATAACAAAGAATCAGCCCGATTTTATATGATTTGAGTTTTTTAAATACAATTTTTAATACCAAATTCGATCGGTTTAATATTATTCCACTGATGAGGACCTCCACTTCATTTTAACTGTAAGATTTGGTATCACCTGAAACATTAACCAGTTGCCATCCTACTTTCAATTTACTTATTTAATTTGAATTCAAACACGAAAATACATGAAAATACCGGATTAATAATCTTATTTAATCTCATCTTCTTTCTATTCTCACACCAGTCTTCCTTCCACAAGGTTACATTATCTCCAACTCCATACACTCGTGTTTTGACTCACAATAAGCAAAGTTCAAGATAATTATTTTTCAATAGATATCGCAAAAATATTATTATTCAGAACTCCTTTGGCCACACCAATCTGACAATGTGATCTTTGTGATATGTAACGCTCCAACACATTGGCAAGGGGGCGGGACACCTCTAAGCGGTTGACCAATCACAACAGAGCCGGCCAGCTAACCAATCAGAGCAGACTGAGCTCTGGTTTCAGACAGAGGGTGAAAAGAGGTGCTGCAGCACAGGCAGTATGAGAAAAATAAAGAGCTTTTTGAACATTAGAGCATGGAGACATGTCCCAGTAGAGACACTACATACTGATATACACCTGAACATCAGCAGGAGAGGACTCTTTAAAGTAGAGACACTACATACTGATATACACCTGAACATCAGCAGGAGAGGACTCTTTAAAGTAGAGACACTACATACTGATATACACCTGAACATCAGCAGGAGAGGACTCTTTAAAGTAGAGACACTACATACTGATATACACCTGAACATCAGCAGGAGAGGACTCTTTAAAGTAGAGACACTACATACTGATATACACCTGAACATCAGCAGGAGAGGACTCTTTAAAGTAGAGACACTACATACTGATATACACCTGAACATCAGCAGGAGAGGACTCTTTAAAGTAGAGACACTACATACTGATATACACCTGAACATCAGCAGGAGAGGACTCTTTAAAGTAGAGACACTACATACTGATATACACCTGAACATCAGCAGGAGAGGACTCTTTAAAGTAGAGACACTACATACTGATATACACCTGAACATCAGCAGGAGGAGGACTCTTTAAAGTAGAGACACTACTGACTACATCAGCAGGAGAGGACTCTTTAAAGTAGAGACACTACATACTGATATACACCTGAACATCATCAGGAGAGGACTCTTTAAAGTAGAGACACTACATACTGATATACACCTGAACATCAGCAGGAGAGGACTCTTTAAAGTAGAGACACTACATACTGATATACACCTGAACATCAGCAGGAGAGGACTCTTTAAAGTAGAGACACTACATTCTGATATACACCTGAACATCAGCAGGAGAGGACTCTTTAAAGTAGAGACACTACATACTGATATACACCTGCACATCAGCAGGAGAGGACTCTTTAAAGTAGAGACTCTACATACTGATATACACCTGAACATCATCAGGAGAGGACTCTTTAAAGTAGAGACACTACATACTGATATACACCTGAACATCAGCAGGAGAGGACTCTTTAAAGTAGAGACACTACATACTGATATACACCTGAACATCAGCAGGAGAGGACTCTTTAAAGTAGAGACACTACATTCTGATATACACCTGAACATCAGCAGGAGAGGACTCTTTAAAGTAGAGACACTACATACTGATATACACCTGCACATCAGCAGGAGAGGACTCTTTAAAGTAGAGACACTACATACTGATATGAGTAAATGTCCTTTAATTTAGAACTTGATTACCCTTAACAAAATCAACTTTCCTCTAGCTTATTGTTCATGCAGTCGGTCGAAACCATGTTATTTTTTGGCTGTAGATATGAAATGGGATATCAGCGCAGCAGCTGTGTGTTTAGCAGTTTTGTCTCTCCCCTTTTCCTGCTTCATTTTTTAAATCTTATTCCCTCATAAAAAGCCTCACGGGCCCCTGAGGCACATTCCATTACGGCTGTTAACAGGTCATCTCTGCTGTGTATGTGTGTGTGTGCCTGTGTGTGCCTGTGTGTGCCTGTGTGTGTGTGTGTGTGTGTGTGTGTGTGTGTGTGTGTGTGTGTGTGTGTGTGTGTGTGTGTGCCTGTGTGTGTTTGCGGGGTGTGGGTGTGTGCATTTGTTGGGATTGTGTGTGTGTGTGTTTGCGGGATGTGTGTGTGTGTGTGTGTGTGTGTGTGTGTGTGTGTGTGTGTGTGTGTTGTTTGCGGGGTGTGGTGTGGGTGCATTTGTTGGGCTTGTGGTGTGTGTGTGTTTGCGGGACTGTGGTGTGTGTGTGTGTGTGTGTGTGTGTGTGTGTGTGTGTGTGTGTGTGTGTGTGTGTGTGTGTGTGTGTGTTTGCGGGGTGTGGGTGTGTGCATTTGTTGGGATTGTGTGTGTGTGTGTTTGCGGGATGTGTGTGTGTGTGTGTGTGTGTGTGTGTGTGTGTGTGTGTGTGTGTGTGTGTTTGCGGGGTGTGGGTGTGTGCATTTGTTGGGATTGTGTGTGTGTGTGTTTGCGGGATGTGTGTGTGTGTGTGTGTGTGTGTGTGTGTGTGTGTGTGTGTGTGTGTGTGTGTGTGTGTGTTTATATCTTAATCTTTTCTTGTTTTTTGGGTTCATGGCTGTGCAGATTAAGGGTTTACTCCTTTGTTTATGTTTGTGCTGCTGCGAGTATTGTGTGACATCACTTACGGTTTAATGGGTCCCAGTGGAGAAGTGAAGCAGCGGCAGCATGGGAGGGTTTTTTTCTGTATCATTCTTTCTGCAAACTCGCCTGAAAGGAGAAAGCTCCCAAAACTCCAGTGTGATGATCCACACATGGAAGGTTTTCTTTGGTGGGTTTTGTTATGTTTCCTGTCAAACTACAACTTGGAAAAAGGAACACCGAAGTTGTTGTTGTTATGGGATTTAAAAGTATTTTCCATCGAGAAAGTATTTGTAGTTCAACGTTGACCTTTGTTATTCAAATCAAAATAGTTGACATTCACAAATGCATTGTCCGACAGATAACATGCTGACTGTATTGTGAATTATTCTTATATAAAAATCATTTTAAACACTTCACCTCGTTCCACCCTAATGACAAGGCAGAATTACCTCAAACAACTTATAGTAAAAGGAACTTTTTAGAATATTTACAAAGGTCTGTTCACTCCAATTCCCCACATTGACATCATAATTAAAAACGACTTGTTTGATGAGAAAACAGCTCCAATAAAAACTGTTAATGGAAAGTGGATTATCCAGAGTCACAAAGACACTGTTTCTTAAAGAGAGGCTGCTTTGAGTTTTCCAAATGTGGTGTTTAAATGCTTCTCCAATCACTTCGGTTGTAATGAGGTGCAGAAATCTCGTATACAAAACAACTTTATGTCTGCACATAAAACCCAAAGCACCTGCGTGATAAGAAAACAAAAAGGTAAGCAGGGAAAAGTGATGAGAAGAAGTTTGTTCGCCTGATCCTTTTAAGCCTTTACAGAAACCTTTAAGTGAAACCTCCTGAAAAGTAGATGTTAAACCCGCCTCCATGTGTTGGATTCTAGTCTCATTTGGATTTACAAGTTGAAGCTCTCCCTCTGCACGCTTACGGCAATGCATAAGCATCCAGTAATGAGTCATGTGTTTACAAAGGATGACAGTAACATCTCGTTCAAACTGTTATTCAGCTTCACGTGAAGGACCATTAATCATTCCCTGTGTCTGCCAGGGCAATAAACGCAGCACGGACATCCAGTTAAACAGACATAGAGCCATGGATTTACCATCAGGCGGATTTATTAGTTACCATTTTTTATTTCCTCTCTCCCTCCTCCTCCTGCCTCTCCTCTCATTTACACATTTGACATTGAGGCTCTTTTTCCCAGGCCATCTCAGGAGTGCACCGCTAGACTCTCAAAGTTTGTATTGCAATCAATAACGAGTGCACGGGTCAAAGCAACACCATCTAGGAGATAAGTGTTGCAAATATTTCCCTGGAGTCACTTGTAATAATTCTCCCCCCTTGTGGAGGATTATTACAAGCACAGACCATGAATATGCATATGTCTGTCTGCAGTGTGTTATTGAGCATATGGTCTTGTAACATGTGATTGTAAAAGGTCCAAAAGTATAGTGCTGTGTAAACTAAGGCGGTGTTTACACGAGAACGAAACGGGTTGTATCCGTTACTTTTCTCTCGCGTATAGCCCGTTCGTTCACACGAGGCTGTAACGGAACAGCGGAAACGGACCCCGCAAACGATAACGGGTCCCAAGGTGGATAGATCTGCAAACGGAACGCTCTGGGGGGTCAAATGGCTCAGTGTGTACGTCCTATACGATCATTTCCTGATAACGATGAAGCCATAGCCCCGCCTCTGCTGCTCACTGCTGTAGCATGGTCAGTAGCACTAGCAGTAGCTACTGTCAGTAGCTACTGCTAGTGCTACTGCTACTGACCATGCTACATATGTTAGTGCAAAATCTACAGCTCCTCTACCACAACCATCAGCAACAAGTGGACATGGAGAATTACATGAACTACATTTTGCCTAATCTACCGCGGGGCATAAACAGAAGAGCAACCATGGCAACCATGCTCGGGGGGTCTTCTTCGCTGCTTTTGGTGTATTTTGTGGCAGAAGTACAGCGCGACTTACAGGCCTGGCATTTGTACTAAAGCGTTTCCAGTGGTCTCGTGTGAACGGACACGTTAAATGAGCCGAATGCGTGTGAACGGAATACTTTTTTGATATCGAATTCGCTCCGTTTGCGTTTGCGCTCCCGTGTAAATGGGGTCTAAAAAGAAGTGTATAAAACCTGTGAGATTCTGTTATTCTTTAGACGGACACACATACTCTTGATGGACTTGACGCAAGTATTCTGGCTCTCATACTGTTGGACAACACAATAAGAATTCCTTCAATCAGCAGTGTGTCTGTGGTTCTATGTTGTTATATATTTGGTTATGTCAAAGGCAGGGGTGTCCAAACTACGGCCCGGGGGCCAAATGCGGCCCACGGACCATTTTGAATCGGCCCTCAGCTAATTAAAAAAAGTATAATGTAATACGGCCCACAGATGAAACTTGTGCTTGTCTTATATTGGACTTCTTAAATATATATGTACAAATATATTACACAGTAGTATTCATGTGTTAATAAGACCAATTTTCAAATACATTCAGTCAATTCAAGTTGGAAACACCTTCTAGCAAATCTTAGTTGATAAGAAAAAACCCCAATACCTTATTTACTTAACAAGCTTGAAATATACCCTTCATATTTCCTTTTATTATATTCAATCTGAAGCTTCTGTTTTATGGGATGAGCTGCTAACACAATAGATGAAACCCTTCTGGAGAGCTGTGATGTAGGTTGTTTTGTTCTTCAGGCATTTTCAAGTATCAAGCATAATTTACCTACATTTGATTAATTTAGCTAACTTATAACTGAACTTATGAGGCGATATACCTCTCTAGGGAGTGGCCCAGCCGATCGTATATTTTTCTGTATGTGGCCCTCGGTGAAAAAAGTTTATGACACTCCTGACCTAGAAGATAAGTGTTGCAAATATTCCTGTTTCCCTAGAGTCATATGTAATAATCCTCCCTCCCCCTCCTCTCTTCTTCTCCTTCCTCCCCTCAGAGCCTCACTTCATCTCGGCCTACGACATCGGCCTCTTCACCTTCTTCTTCCTGCGGGAGAACGCCGTGGAGCACGACTGTGGGAAGACGGTGTATTCTCGAGTGGCGCGAGTCTGTAAGAACGACATTGGCGGGCGGTTCCTCCTGGAGGACACGTGGACCACCTTCATGAAGGCCCGGCTCAACTGCTCGCGCTCGGGGGAAATCCCTTTCTACTACAACGAGCTGCAGAGCACCTTCTACCTGCCGGAGCAAGACCTCATCTACGGCATCTTCACCACCAACGTGTGAGTACATTTATCTATTTTATTGTATTTACTTGCACTATTTTGACCTAAGATTTTCATTTTCATAACTACACTGTAGCTAAGGACAAATGACAATAATAGCCTTGAATCTTGAATCTGAATCATTTACACATGTATGCACAGGAGGGATTTTATCTACATTATGATGTGTATACAACAGTATAATGCAGTATAATGCAAGTCTCATGTATCTAGTCATACTCAACGCTCAAAGACATTGTATGTGATAGGCTAAGGGGCGGGACATCTCTAAGTGGTTGTCCAATCACAAAAATGTAAAACAAAAAGGTAAATGCATGCAAATTAGCACATTTTAATTAGGCCTAGTAAACGCCTAATTTGCATATCAATGTGGCGATTGTGATGACGTTCTTAGATATAAATGTTACTGTATTCACCTGTAGTGTCTCCGCTTAAGTACAGTGCATTAGCCTGTATGCCCATGATACATTGCCTTAGCTAAACCTTGAGCTAACTTATCCAGTAGCTAGTACCTTAACTATATTTGTTTTTGTGTTTTGGCTAATTAGCTGTAAACTTGAGGCACTGGCAGCTGTTGATTTGTCGAAGAACACATTGTTTTTGTTGCATGCCTCAATGGCGAGCGGGGAACTTGAACACTTTTGATTCGTTTGCACAGTTTAACAAAGCAGAAGTATATCAGAACATCCGTTTACAAACTCTCCACACAACAGTATAATGTAGTATAATGCAAGTTTTCATTTATATAGTCGTTATACAGCACTCCAACCAATTGTACGTGATAGGCTAAGGGCGGGGACATCTCTAAGCGGTTTGACCAATCACAACAGAGCCGGCAAGCTAACTAATCAGAGCAGACTGGGCTCTGGTTTCCAGACAGAGGGTTGCAAAATAGTGCTGCCAGCACAGGCAGGTATGAGAAAATAAAGAGCTTGTTGAACATTAAAGCATGGAGACATGTCAGAGACACTACATACTGATATACACCTGAACATCAGCAGGAGAGAACTCTTTAAAGTAGAGACACTACATACTGATATACACCTGAACATCAGCAGGAGAGGACTCTTTAAAGTAGAGACACTACATACTGATATACACCTGAACATCAGCAGGAGAGGACTCTTTAAAGTAGAGACACTACATACTGATATACACCTGAACATCAGCAGGAGAGGACTCTTTAAAGTAGAGACACTACATACTGATATACACCTGAACATCAGCAGGAGAGGACTCTTTAAAGTAGAGACACTACATACTGATATACACCTGAACATCAGCAGGAGAGGACTCTTTAAAGTAGAGACACTACATACTGATATACACCTGAACATCAGCAGGAGAGGACTCTTTAAAGTAGAGACACTACATACTGATATACACCTGAACATCAGCAGGAGAGGACTCTTTAAAGTAGAGACACTACATACTGATATACACCTGAACATCAGGAGGAGAGGACTCTTTAAAGTAGAGACACTACATACTGATATACACCTGAACATCAGCAGGAGAGGACTCTTTAAAGTAGAGACACTACATACTGATATACACCTGGACATCAGCAGGAGAGGACTCTTTAAAGTAGAGACACTACATACTGATATACACCTGAACATCAGCAGGAGAGGACTCTTTAAAGTAGAGACACTACATACTGATATACACCTGAACATCAGCAGGAGAGGACTCTTTAAAGTAGAGACACTACATACTGATATACACCTGAACATCAGCAGGAGAGGACTCTTTAAAGTAGAGACACTACATACTGATATACACCTGAACATCATCAGGAGAGGACTCTTTAAAGTAGAGACACTACATACTGATATACACCTGAACATCAGCAGGAGAGTACTCTTTTAAAGTAGAGACACTACATACTGATATACACCTGAACATCAGCAGGAGAGGACTCTTTAAAGTAGAGACACTACATACTGATATACACCTGAACATCAGCAGGAGAGGACTCTTTAAGTAGAGACACTACATACTGATATACACCTGAACATCTGCAGGAGAGGACTCTTTAAGTAGAGACACTACATACTGATATACACCTGGACATCAGCAGGAGAGGACTCTTTAAAGTAGAGACACTACATACTGATATACACCTGAACATCAGCAGGAGAGGACTCTTTAAAGTAGAGACACTACATACTGATATACACCTGAACATCAGCAGGAGAGGACTCTTTAAAGTAGAGACACTACATACTGATATACACCTGAACATCAGCAGGAGAGGACTCTTTAAAGTAGAGACACTACATACTGATATACACCTGAACATCAGCAGGAGAGGACTCTTTAAAGTAGAGACAGTGACTAATTGATATGCAGATGGTTAATTTACAGGTGAAATATTCCTTTTAACGTCCGTACAGAGATGGTAGAACTTATTGTAGCGTTTCCTTATCCATGCATTATACTTCAAAATTCCTCTCATGTTGAATAGAAAGGACAGAACAAGCTGCAGCCCTTTCAACACCAGTGAGCGACTCTAAAACACCAAAACACTCCAACTTCTTTTCGTTTAGCCCTCACTTCATAAAGTTTGCTACTCCAACATCTCCCCACCTGTACAGAGAGGCGGTGTGCAGAGCCTCCTGCTGCTGCTAATGATTAGTGTGCAGCTCTGGATCTACACACTCCTCACACACTCCTCACACACACTCACTCTGCTGTGTGATTGCTCCAGGTGGGGGTGTCGCAGACGTTATTACAGAGTAAACACTGAGAGCCAACGTGTGGAGATCAGAACTCTTTCTGTACTTTTTAACTTCAGTAAAAAGTGTAATTGCAGCATTTTATGTAAGACTGGAAAATGGCTGTTTTAACGCTTGCATTTTAGCTGTCCAACACTATAATCCAAAGTAAGCTGTTGGTGTTAGTGGTGGTCTAATGGATAGTGAGGTGGGCTGAAGATCGGAAGGTTGTGAGTTTAAATCCCGCCTTGAACATCACCACTAGTGTGCCCTTGAGTAAGGCACTTAGCCCTTAGTTACTCCAGGGAGAATGTCCCTGTAATTGGTCATTGTAAGTCGCTTTGGATAAAAGCGTCAGCCAAATGAAATGTAATGTGTTCTCAGATTCTGAATCTATTTAAGACCTATATATTGATATTTAAAAATACAAAATAACTTGCCACAATGCCTTTATTAGCTCACGGCGTACTGGAGTAGATCCTGGAATTGACAACGTGAATAGAGCATTTGTGTATCATGAGGTTTGTCTAAAAAAATTGCTTTTTGAACATTAAAGCATGGAAACATGTCACAGTAGAGACACTATACTAATAAACACCTGAAAATGAGCAGAATACGTCCTCTTCAAGACATTTTCTCCAGAGGCAACACAAGCACATGTTCACCTTTTCAAATGTAGGAAACTCAATTCTAAAATTCACCAGATCCAATAGTTAAATTCATGTAAGAGTATAAGAGCTGTTGATGAACAATGCTAGCAGGTGTTGTCTTGTTACGTGTGTGTGTGTGTGTGTGTGTGTGTGTGTGTGTGTGTGTGTGTGTGTGTGTGTGTGTGTGTGTGTGTGTGTGCGTGTGCGTGTGCGTGTTGTTGGTGGTGTTCAGATGTATTGTTGTGTCAGGGGAGCTTCCTGCCTCTCACCTTCTGCTCCCTCACCTGTTATCAGCTGTTCTCCGACACATGGCTGCTCTCCCTCAGCCTGCAGCCATCTTTAGCAGCCCTTAGAGAGAAAGGGGGGAGAGTGAGGAATGGTGAGGTGACAACAGAACAGAAAAACCACAGTGAGAGAGGGAGAGAGGGAGAGAAAGATGAGAGGAGGTAATGAGAAAAATCTGTGAGCTCCCAGCTTTTGTCCGAGGTCCTTTGTCTCCTCCTCCCTCTCCTCTTTGGGGCTGGATATGTTAATGTAATCACCACAAACACTGTCTCCATCTGTCTGGCCTAAATTGAACAGGCTCACAGCTGCTCCCAGGAGTTTGGGGCTGTTAAACAGAGCAGGAGGTGCAGAGTATTTATCCTCGCAATGTGGGACAGGTCTAAATACTGCAGTCACCTCCGCTGCATGTGTCCTGTGATGCTCTTTAAACCACCACAATGGACTCCTAAATATTGTGTTCATTCATCTATTTGGCTCGGAGGGTCATTTTAAATATCTATTCTGTTACAATAACGAGTTACGTGTTAAACAGTAGCCTAATCTGAGTATTGTAAGATAATAGTAACTGATTACTTTCAGTTAGTTTGGGATACTTTAAGGAATTTATCATGAAAAAAAGCAGAAAATGCAGTTTTTTTCAGCCTCTCAAATATGGAGGTTTACTTTGTTTCTCTGTTTCAATTCATATTAAAGTTTTTGGGTTTGGACAAAACCAATTTGAAAGACTTTGTGAAATTCTGAAGAACTCTTCTCTCCATCTTTTTAAATGTAACTCCAAGATCAATCAAAGAACTTCTCAAGCTATTAAGTATTGCACAAGAATAACTGTTTTAGTTTTTTTTATAATCAAGCTGCAAAAATGACCAACCCTTTTGTTAACTGACTAATCATTAAATGAGTTTTTCATGAAAAAAAGCAGAAAATGCAGTTTTCAGCCTCTCAAATATGGAGATTGACTTTGTTTCTCTGTTTCATATCATATTCAAGTCACTAGCTTTGGGTTTTAGACTGACAAAATGCAACATTACGACACCCCTCTTGAGTTTGAGAAACTTTGATGCACATGTTTTGCTACTTAATTTAATTTATACACTGGAAAAAATGCTGCTCCAAAATCAAGTAAAAGAATAATGAAAACAAGGTGTTTTCGCTTGTAATAAGTAAAAACATCTGCCAATAGAACAAGTGAACATTTGCTTGGTTAGATTTCTTGAAATAAGACGGGATGTTTAGATAAAGGAGATCTTGTGATTAGCTGTGAAAACTTATTTTGAACTATATCTTACCAGGATCAGTAAATGTTGTGTTACAAAATACCTTTTCAGTTTTCTGATGTCAGTTGGTGATTTTCCAATAAGAATTATTATTTGTTTTAATCAAGTAAGATGTATTTGTTAAAACAAGATGAACCATCTTTTACAAAAACCACAGCAGCTTAAAACACTTGTTTCCTTTGAGATACAAAATAAGATGTTTTTCAGAGTCTTGAAGATGCATTGTCTAAAAACAAGACCCTACAGTATATCTCACTGCATTGCTACCTCTTCAGTTATTAGGTCTTATATCGAGTGAAAAGACATATTCTGACTAGAAATGAGACGAATATACTTGGCAAGATTTTGAGTTTTTACAGTGTAGACCAAACAACCAATCGATTAGTCGAGAAAATGACCTGCAGATTAATTGAAAATGAAAATAATTGCTTGTTGCACGCTTAGTAAAGAAAAAATAATCAAAAGTGTAAATACATAACTTACAGCACTTATTAACCCTCCTGACCTATTGTCTTCGTTTCCCCCCCCCCCCTTACTTTGGTGTTCACGGTCAAATTTGACCGGTCCTGTTTTAACTGCTATTACATGAACACAAAAACCATTAATCATCACCAAATTTCATTTAACACCCTTTCAAACTGTACATATTGTATCAGACTACTGGTATACATGAAAAACTGCAGTAAATATACAAAGAATAGACACTGAACATGTATTGCGTGTGCCAGGTGTGATCCATGTGGGGGGATGGGCACATAAGAGCGGGAAATGTGTCAAATTGTTCTGTGTGTGTGTTTGTGTGTGTGTGTGTGTGTGTGTGTGTGTGTGTGTGTGTGTGTGTGTGTGTGTGTGTGTGTGTGTGTGTGTGTGTGTGTGTGTGTGTGTGTGTGTGTGTGTGTGGTGTGTGTGTGTGTGTGTGTGTGTGTGTGTGTGTGTGTGTGTGTGTGTGTGATCTGATCCGGATGGTTACTAATTCCTTTTCTTTATGGCGGGAACACCATGGGTGTTACAAAGTTGACTAAATCATCCAAAGTTCAATGAAAGTGGTGATCAGCAATTGTATATGTTCAAATGTCTTCTGTGAAGGATATCATAAAGCCTTAATGCAATCGAATGTAAAACAAAAAAGTTATGATTGATGAAAGTAGTAAATCGGTCAGATTTGACCCGAAGACCACAGGAGGGTTAACCCCCTTTATACCTTATAAACACCTATGTTTCACCTCCACTCTCCTGTTTGTGGTAGCAAAGTGAACCCTGACTGTTTCAGTGCTTCTGTGGAATGGTAAACTGATTCTGAAAGTAGACGAGTGGCCCTTTAATCAATCCGCCAAAAGAAATAAAATACAACAGATCAATCAGTGAAATAATGAGCCAGAGGAGGAAGTGATCCTGCTGTAATTTTTTCCAGACGCTAATGTAGCCGAGAGGGTTTTAGCATTCCCTCAGAATAAAAGACACTTAAGACCTCTGAGCACGGCCCCCTCTTTTAATTAACTCCGGCCCTTATTGGCAGGGTCCTTCTGTCGTGGTCGCACTGAGGTGTCTAACCTGCCATTACTAACTCATTATGAGCCTGTTATCTATTTCTGGGTGACTTCACTGAGAAGGAGCCCCGTTAATTGATTAGTAGTAGGAATAATTTGAAACAGTTATGATAAGGGACGGGTTTGGTGGTTCTATCGTTCATGTGAGGATGGTAAATTACATTTAGGGAGGGACCATTGCATGCACAAAAACATAACTACAGGGGAGAGGGGTACAAGGGTTCAAAATGTTCTTTTTAGATTTCCTGGAACAGCTGGGTACTCCAATATTTTGTTGAACTCAAACAGCAGTTTGGTTCCTCATGTGAGGATTGTAAATTATATTTTTAGTTGAATATCTCTTTGGGTTTTTATGTGTTGCTCAGGCAAATAAAGCAATTTGACCTTGGGCTCTTGGAACCTTTGAAGGTAATTTGTTTTATGATTAATTGAAAAAAAATAACAGTCAGAAAGGAATTTCAATTATTTCAATTCTGGGCCAATGTCTATTGAACTTTATGTTTTCGTCCCTAACATAATGACATCACTACTTAACAATTGTGCTTCTATTGGCTAGAGCTTCAACACATTGTACGTGATAGGGTTAGGGGCGGGACATCTCTAAGCTGTCGACCAATCACAACAGAGCCGGCCAGCTACATTAAAGCATGGAGACATGTCACAGTAGAGACACTACATACTAATATGACTAGTAATGTGACTCTGAGTCCCTCACAGTCTTTCAGTCCCGCCTCAAAACACATCTTTTCAACTCTGTCTACCCATAAGCCCCCCCCCCCCCCCCTCTCAATCAACTTCCTCTTGACTGCCTTTTTTTGTTTATTTTATTTTACTATATTTATTTGTTTGCCTGTCCTTGTTTGTCTACCCTCCCTCTTACTGTAAAGCGTCTTTGAGTTGTTAAAAGCGCTATATAAATAAAATGTATTATTATTATTATTAATATGAAGCTGAACATTAACAGAATGTGTCTAAGCCAACTCACATAGCAAAAACCCTCTGATATCATATTATTTCTTTGATTATTCTGAGAAAACCTATATTTATTGCTCAGAGCCAATGGTTTTTATGTCAGCTGAACATGAGGTAAGGGCCAAACTAACTCCCTTACTAAAAATAAATAACTGGAACTATGTTAGGCTGAATAACTTCATGAAACAAAATGACAATGCAGCGATTATTAGGCTAAACAATTACTGTATACGTTGTAGCCCTTCTAAAGCTCACTCAGTATCGTATGAACCCTTTCATGCATTTCAACTTCAAACACACATTACCTGATTTATTCACACACCTTATTGACCCTGAAATCCCTCCGATGCATAGAAAATATGCAGCTGACTTCAAGAGAGATCATGGCAGATAAAGGAGTTGCTGGGCAGTGAAGTGAAGCTAGCCACTTTCCTGAGAAATATTTCTGATTTTACACAACGTCCTCTCTACCTGCCGACTCCAAATCTACCTTGAAATAAACTGCCGTCCCTCGGTGGAAAACCCGAGCCTCATCTGAATACAGTTTGACAAATCTGCTCCCTAGCTGTTTTATTATAATACTGCCCCTTTTTTATTTTTTTAATCTCTTCCCACTATTTGCACTTTCTTTGGGTTCCCTCACTCAGTTTGCATTTGATTAGTACTGCTGTGGAAATAGGTCAAGTGAGGCTGAGAGTGAAACAGCACAGTGATGAAATGTTCCCTCTCGCATGCTTCACAATGCTATTATACTCAGCCAAGTGTACAGCAGAATCTAACGCCTGTTTCCTTGTGCTGTTGCTTTATTGTTGGGTGTATGTGTTGCTGACTCAGTTCTGGGCCAGAGCTGTGGCTTTTGCTGGTCTATTGTTGTGCGGTAGAAAAATATGTACGGATAATCCTGGCAGCCGGGCTTCAATTTCTGCTCCCTGCAGCCGTGGTGCTGAGTTTGCCATTTTTTCCTTTCTGCTGCGCTGCAGGTATTCACTGAGGGTGAAAACATCGGCCCTAATGTAGTTTTAGCCGTTCCTTTTTTCACATAAAAGGAGGTTAGGCGCATTAGCTAAAAACCTGGGGATTCAGCTCTCTGAATTGGTGTGTGTGTGTGTCTGTCTGTGTGTGTGTGTGCGTGTTTTCTTGTCAAGCCAGTTTATTGTTATGGCACAGTAGCATCAGGTGTTGACCAAAGTGCTTTTGAAGACAGGTTCATAATGGAATCTTATGAATAACATTTAAAAAGAAACTGGAGAAAAGAAACAGACGAATAAGACCGAGAAATATTGTGGATTCATCATCGGATAATCCCATATCCCATGTTGTGAAGTCGATCTTCTATTTGATGTGTGTTCATGAGCTTTAAATCCTTATGTGAAAACAACATTGTTTAGAGCGTTTAAACTGCATGTTTTAAAGCGACGTTCATGTGAGTTTTAGTTTGACAGGAACACATCTTCTTAGATCTTTCCGACACCAGGTGAATGCAGCACACAGCCTTATCTAGCAACATTAACGAAAGCTGAACAAAACGTGTGCGACTGCCCGGTTACTTGGATCTGCTCCACAGTTTAATGGGTTTTTCCTCAGCCCACTAGTGCGACACCCTTCAACCAAGTTTAGTGAATATTTGGCCTGTAGTTTTCCGTTAGCGTGCCGAGTCAAACAAACAAACAAACCAATCCTTTAGAATGACCGCACTGAGACATAAAGCCACTGGATAACAAAGGCATATTATGACGGATCATGTAGTCAAAACAACCAAGAGAAAAGAAAAAGGAGAAATCTCAGCAACATCTCAGGGATCTTATTTAAAACGTTCAACAACAACTCCAACAACATCCAGCGTATAAAGATAAGGCTTTAGACTGAGATGCATATCAGTTGTGTTTACCTCACACACCCCCTGGTGTTCTGATCCGTACAGATTGTGGCTCAGTGATATATAAAGTATTCAAGTCATTTACTTGCTACACATCTCATGAAAGGAGAAACTACCGCTGGAGGGATTTAAGCCTTTGCAGACCATTTACATGCACACAAACACAACACACTACTAAGAGAAAGAAAGCTCCAAAATGTTCCTTTTTCATTTCCCGAAACATCTGAGTACTCCAATATTTCGTTGAACTCAAACAGCAGTAAACAGTGGATTTGTAAGAGACTATTTTCAGCTGTGGATTATTCATCATTTGGTGCTCTGGTGAGTTTTTCCGGGGTATAACTCAAAATAAACTACAGTGTGTTTCTGATAATAATGAAACATGTCACTCGGTGCAACACTGAGGCTCACTGGTGTGTTTAAATAGAGTCTGAACAATTAAATGAGCTCTATGGCACAGAGGGGATACAATATATCAGGCTTGCATACACACACAAAAACAGTTTGTCGGATCAGTTCATTGTTATTTTTTATTTTTTATTGGATTTTATCACAAAAGAAAATATAGAAAATCACCAGCTGTATAGTTTTCAGTCAAACTAAGAAAACCACATTGTTAAAAACTCAAAAAGAATGTACTCAAAGTGCTATATTTAAGCAATATGCTCGTTATATCACAGCTAAGGGGCGTGGTTCGACCCGACCATCTTAAACGTTGTTAGTTAGTCAGTTTCGTAACGGACGTAATGTAACAGTTGTAACGGTTGTAGCTTTTCTCAGACGTGGAGGGATACTGACTTGTTGTGAAAAGTAACTACAATTCTACCCGTGATATACGCTCATTATATCACGGCTAAGAACCAATCAGATTGCTTGATTTGACTTGTCCGTTTTATAAAAAGATATATATTGCAGGATTATTATTCCTGTTGCATTCAGCAGCTTTTTATTGTTGTTCCTGGATGGGGATGACAGCAGAGGATATCAGAAGTCGATGAAATGGATTTGAACGGCGATGAATTGTTTAAAACAAGACAGGAAATCAAGCAGCATCTCAGCAGACTCCCAGCGACGGGGTGGGCTGTTGGGATGAGATGAATCATGGGTGAAGGAGCGTCAGTCGTAATGAAAGTGATCATGAGAGCAGCAGCAAACAGCAGAGCAGATGTCAAACAGCTTCTCAATCACTTCCAGGGCTTTTAAGCTGACTCAAAGCATCTGGGTTGCATCCATTAGTGCGATGGACTGTATTTCTTCCAGTGCTCCACTTCTCTCTGTTCTCTTGTTGCTCTGTGCTGCAAAACACGGATGTAATAATAAGAAGAGCTGGATAAGGGGCTGTAGCTTAACCATGATGCTTGTTTTGACATGCATATTGCACCATCATTATAAAAGAGACATCTGTGAAACTGTCATTTATCAGGTTTTTCCGTATCACTTTATAATTGCCTTCACTATAAATGGCATTTATAAAATTGAGACGTAATTTAACTCTTGTTAGAATTTACTTATTAAAAATCAATCACATACATTTTTGGGACTTTAATAGATTTTTGGTAATAATTACAAAACAATCTGTAAAATGTGTTTAACAATTAGGGTTATAGCACTTTGTTAATGGAGCATAATACGTTTTTGAGCGGTCTAAAACCAGTATTTGTATGACATTTAAAAAGTTGCAATGAATGATATAATACCTTGTCACTGACTAACTAGAAAATTCCCTTATCTGTGTGACTGGCGCTTTATATACTGGCGGTTATCGATCCTGATGCCAATATTGCCAACGTTAAGTAGTTATTGATGAGTGAGTCTCATTCTGAGTTCATCCCGACAGTTTTGGCTCCTCTTCAGAAACCATAACTAGTTGAGATAACATTTTTCGGCGTGAGAATCTGAGTTCCCTGATCAACCATTTGAGTGATTTCTGTGTGTTTAGTGAGTAAAATGTGGCCGTGGCGGCTGTTTTCTAATGGCGCTTTTCCACTGCAGGGCCTCGCTCGGCCTCGCTCGGTATGGCTAGGCCTCGTTAGGCCTTGTTAGGCCAGTCTCACTTTATGCTGCGTTTCCATTACAGTTTAGTAGCTGGGGTAGTATCTATAGTAACGCAGTGTAGGTGGAGCCGTGACGTCATCTTCAATGCGAACCACAAAACCAACATCAGCTGTTGTTCAGAGCTCACAGCTCCTCATATCAGAAACTAGACACAAGTTAAACAAGTACAAACCACAGACTGCCTGTGTCATGGCGAATACAGTCGCTGGTTTATTTATGTCTGTATAGGCCGTTGTTGTGAGTGTGGACGGTCGGAGCATATACTGCGTTAGCTTAGCCGATCTCCATTTAGAAAACACGCATTTTAAAAGGTGTTTCGCCTGCCGTCTGTCTGCAGACTTGTCAAAGCATTAATTCATGGTTTTTACTAACCGGTATCAGTATGTTGTTACTTCGGCATCATTTTGAAACGTGTATTACAATTAAATCACGGTCAAATATGTTCATTTTTTTGTAGTTGCCAGCGATTCTCTCACTAGTTTAGCATACTCAGCCCGGTTGTTGGCCCGGAAAGAACCTCGATTTTGGAGGGCCAGAAAAAGTACCCGCTAGCTGGAACTACGCCGAGTGGAAACGCAACCAAAAACGGGCCGGGCACGGCACGCTTAAACCGCGCTCGGCTCTGTAGTGGAAATGCGCCATAAGTGTCAGGGTTTGTTGGTCTCATTTTTAAAATGGATGTTTATGGGCTAGTCAGCTGGAGTTGTTGTTGTTGTCACCTGAGGGTCACTATGGGCGAGATATGATAGTTACTTTGGTGTATTGTAGACATCAACACAACAAAGACAAATTTAGCGACTGTAATCGTGTAAATGTGTGAATGTGGTGTGAAAATGATGGGATTTAGAGCAGGTTTACGAGGTGTTTTCAGAAGATTTTAAAGCCCCCTTTCGCTCTAGCTTCGATCATTCTGTCCCATACACACCCATTATCAAATCTAAAAAGCCCTGAAAATGTCACAAAACTTAAATTGGATTTTAGAGAAACCAGTTCCATCTATCAAAAACCCTTTTAGTCCAGTAAGAGAGTTTGGAGAGTAGTTTGAACTTTGGTTTACCCCAAAGAAAAAAGCCATCTTGGATTTCAGTGTACAGATCTTATAAATAAATCTATGTCTGCAACTCAGTTAATGTAGAGCAGAGATCTGAAATAATGTGTGCAGTGTCAGGCTTTCTGTGGTACTTTAATGCGAGCTGCAGCACAACCACAAAGCCACAGTACAACTTCCTTTCAAAGTGTGTGTGAGTGTGGACACGGTGGTGGCTGCCGCTCACTTATTACAGCTGATTTTACTGTGGTTTCCTGCACTTAGGAGTTTGGTTTCTGCCACCGCACTCACTCTGACTCTCGCATCTGTCTGCAGACGACCCTTTGAAAGAAAAAGGAGAGAAAAGTTATGTTTTTCTGAGGTCTGGAGGCTGTCATTGAGCCACCTGTTTGCTCTCTCTCAGCCATTTCAAGCTGCACAGCACTTTTCCTCCCTTCAGTAATGACACAACACATTAGCTTTCTCACAAGCCTGAAATGGATTGGACTGAAAAGGTGGTTTTAAAACACAAAAAAACAGATGTCTTAAGTGGACTAAGAAGCATCTTAGTGGTAGATATATAAGGATATTGAACCCAGAGGCGAAGTATCCAAAGAAAATAATGAAAACTCTTTGTTCCCACATGTTGTAGATGTTCCTGTGAAATCCATTTCTTCACAAGATCAGATAAAGCTCTGATTAATTAGTAAATTGACCTTTTGTTCTTAGATTATCTTCACTATCTGTTATTCTTAAAGGTCAGTAATGAACATACATTTGTTCTGATCTTAACTCACATAAAACGTGCTGTTCTTACTTCAGATCTTGCCTATAATACTAAGAGGTATACCAATACTTATTCTATCAAATATACAAATAAGTTTACACTAACAACACATTAAAGCCTCACTATGAACTTGACTTGAGTAGCAGCGCTGTCTGATTTATACTCCACCAAGACGGCTCACATCATGAAGTCATACAGAAGTATTTCCTTCTCTCACTGATCCTCGTTCAGTTTCTTTCTTGTTTTCTCACTATTACAGTTTATTATCTCTCGCTATCTGATGGTTTATCAGCAGCCACGCTAAGGCAGCAGGCTGTTCAGCGCAAAGTAAAAGTCATAGTGTGGTTCTGGGTGTTAGGGGAAGGCAAAGAGGGAAAAAAAACAGGCAGTTAAGAAAGTCATTACCTTGCAGCACATTATGGCCGAGAAGAGCGCCATGATAATAACTTTACTTCACTGTGTGTGTGTGTGTGTGTGTGTGTGTGTGTGTGTGTGTGTGTGTGTGTGTGTGTGTGTGTGTGTGTGTGTGTGTGTGTGTGTGTGTGTGTGTGTGTGTGTGTGTGTGTGTGTGTGTGTGTGTGTGTGTGTGTGTGTGTAATCTGTGCGACTGCCTCCCATATCCCCCGCTTAATGCTGGTCCACATCCACTGTGCAGCGCTGATAGCATAGCTTAGCCTCCAGCGAGCGCCTGTTTAGTGCAGGTAGAAATGATAGGACTTCCATTAAGAGGATGGAGCGCGTTACAAAAAGGCTTTCATTGCACAGCTGGGCTCCGCTGGTTCCTGATATAGCTGCACATTTACTGCCAACTTTAAACTGTTATGAATATTATTGTTGAAATCATTTGTATTTCCTATCTCTCTCTCTCCACATCCCTTCACATTATCCCCTCCTCTCCCTATCTTCTCCCCTATCCTTGTCACTAAAGCAACAGCATAGCAGCGTCGGCGGTGTGTGCCTTCAACCTGAGCGCCATCTCGCAGGCCTTCAACGGGCCTTTCCGCTCCCAGGAGAACCCCCGCTCCACCTGGCTGCCCACCGCCAACCCCATCCACAACTTCCAGGTCAGTTTGACCAATTAAATGAGCCCTTGTTACGGCACCGGCTCATAGGCTGCAACAAAGATGGGAGACCAGACAAGTTAAGTGTAACAAAAACCGTATTTATTTATGATATCACAAAAACCAAAGGACTTCAAAGAAACCTAAGCAAACGTGTGACTCAGTCATCAGTAATGTTTGTATGGGAAAATGTGCAGAAACAAAGACGCGGCCGTGTCCAACAGAAGAGTATCAGTTGGTGTTGGCCTTTTATCTTGACGGCCCAGGTGCTTTATGGGTTTTCCCTTTTCCTGTAGTGTGTCATATAGGTTTGTGTGCATGTAAATGGTCTGCAAAGGCTAAAATCCCTGTGTTACCTCCAGAGGGAGTTTCTCTCACACACATACATTTAAAAAAATAGATAGTCCAAATGCTAGAAAAGATCATGTGTCGATATACTGTATAAGAAGAAGATGGATCCAGGTGAATGTCAACAATCCTCCAGCTAACCAATCAGAGCAGACTGGGCTCTGGTTTCAGACAGAGGGTGAGAAGAGGTGCTGCAGCACAGGCAGTAACTGTGACAAAGCCATTTTATTTTTGCAAAGACGTTGCTTTAACTGTAAGAAACGATCCAACAATTGGTCAATTTCTTTATAAAAAATCAAGAAACAAGTCCACAGTCCAGTCCAGGCGCTTGTTGAAAAAGAACTGGAAGAATGTTTGCAAAATATAGTGATTACTACAGTTTCTGCGAAAAGATATTAAGCCAATTAAATTCAAATCAAGCCTCAATCTCAATCAATTTCCCCCTAACTACAGAGGAACATTTGAGTCTCAGGAATGTCTCCTCTCCAGTTCTCGTTGATAACAGTCCATATTCCTTTTTTAAATATATTTATATAACAATTTCAAGCTTAAATGTATAACCAGTTTGTGGCTCGAGCTCGCTCACTTCTTACACAGCACAGCGGGACTGAGGTTACCTTTAAGATACCGTTTAAAATTGAAAAATCATTGCTATACTTTTCAAAAATTGAGTCTACTAACAAATCAATCTCTCATTTGAAGTCCTAAAGAACAAGCAGTGCTCATCTGTGCAGCCGAACAAAGCTTTCAGAGCCGTTTATTTGTATTCTTCTCTAGTGTCTCATCGCAGTCACACTGTTCAGTAGTTTCACACCCCAGAAAAAGTTGCAATTACTGAGAATAGAATTAAGAGTGGAAAACTAAATCTAACCCGACAGAGTATTGATTTACTAAATGCAGTAACTGTGAGGTACTTCGCCATTGTTTCTATTTTCCAGCCTACATTTTTACAACCTCTTCTGACACCTCACCCCGTTTCCCTCCTGTTGGGGAAATACTGAATGTACTCTTCCAATATCAGAGTACACATGATAACAAAGGTATCCCAACTGTAGCTGTGTACATGACAGGATGTATGATTACCTAGAAGAGCATCAGGACTGTTTTAGGCATATGATAGCTATGTGATTAACATGATGATTCAGCCTCTATGGAGATAGAGCATGATCATTTCTGACGTGGAGCTAATCTGAACTAAACTTTGAATTTTTAGGTTTTGAGAAAAACGTCAGAATTTTGAGATTTTGAGAAAAAAGTCAGATTTTTGAGATTTTGAGAAAAAAATCAGGATTTTGAGAAAAAAGTCAGAATTTTGAGAGAAAGTCAGAATTTCGAGAGAAAGTCAACATTTTGAGATTTTGAGAGAAAGTCAGAATTTTTGGATTTTGAGAATATTGAGAAAAAGTCAGAATTTTTTTGATTTTGAGAGAAAGTCAGAATTTTGAGAATTTCAGAACAAAGCCAACAACTCAGTATTTTGTATGTGACAGGATGTATGATTACCTAAGAACTGTGTAACTCCCTCTCTTGTATATCAGCATGTGAAGGACATGATATTGAGTGATATTTTTCTAACACTTTTCCTCCCCAGTGCGGCACTATAAACGACGAGGGTCCCAACGAGGGTCTGACGGAGCGCAGCCTGCAGGACGCCCAGAGGCTCTACCTGATGAACGACGTGGTGCAGCCGGAGTCCGTGGACCCGCTCGTCATGCAGGACGACGTGCGCTTCTCCAACCTGGTGGTGGACATCGTGCAGGGCATGGACACCCTCTACCACGTCATGTACATCAGCACAGGTGAGGGAAGGAGGGAAGGAACACAACTTATTCAAGATCCAAGGCTTTTATTGTCATTCGTACATAGCTACAGTATAGATATGTCAATGAAAATCTTAGGTCACAGGCTCCTCCAACAGTGCAACACAATAAAACAGACAAAATAATTAAAATAGTGCAAGTAATACAAATAAAATAGAATAGAAATAGTGCAAGGAGAGTCATCTTACTACTGAATATGCATCCAGAAATTAAAGATCAAATTAAATACTGTAAGGCAAGGCAAGTTTATTTATATAGCACCTTTCAAAACAAGGAAATTCAAAGTGCTTTACAAAAATAAAAGACATTAAGAGCATTAAGAAACATATTATAACATTTGAGAAAGTCTTCAGAAAGTCTTCAGCCTGGATTCAAAAGTAGTCAGAGTTGCAGCGGACCTGCAGGTTTCTGGGAGTTTGTTCCGGATGTTCGGAGCATAATAACTGAACGCTGGTATCTACTCCCTTCTTCAGAATACGGCACCATCTTGAAGGCCCTTGCTACGCCCAATAAGAACCTGCAGGGGTGTTATCTGGAGGAGATGGAGCTCCTCCCAGTGGGGGTGCGGGAACCCATCCTGAGTCTGCAGATCCTCCACAGCGACAGGTCGCTCTTCGTCGGGCTCAACAACAGAGTCCTGAAGATCCCGCTGGAGAGGTGCTCCACCTACAAGACGGAGACGTGAGTACTGAACACAATCTGCACACAATCTGCACACAATCTGCACACAATCTGCACACAATCTGCACACAATCTGCACACAATCTGCACACAATCTGCACAATGTAGGGGAGAACTGATCCAGGAAGATCATGATACACATCCTGGCAACCCAACACTAAACCCACACTATCTTTTCATGAAGTTTGATATGGAGATAACTTGAAAAATAGAACTGAGGAACTGTGGAAGTAAATATAAGTAATGTGTAAGAGGGAGAATTACATTAAAGCGAAAGTCCACAACAAAATACAAAATACAAATTGTATTGTATAACGAAACGAACTGGCACAGGACAAAGGGAGACGAGGACAATAAATACACAAGGTAATGCGGAACAGGTGGAAACAATCAGGGGCGGGGTCGACAATCACAGGAGTGGGAGACACACAAGGAAGGGAGGTCAGAGTATCTGAAACGAGAGGGAAGGTTACTATTCAAAATAAAGGGGAAAGTCACAAGACAAAGACAAAACAACATCATTAGCGAGAGATGGTAGATGCATGATTCTTAATCTTTATTAGGATCCCCATTAGCACTAGCATGAGCATTGGCTATTCTATCAAAGTAAAATCATGGTCCTGGATCAGTTTTGTGATATAACAACATACTTAGGGTGTTTCTCAATCTCGAGTACGCTTGCTTGGTAGCGCATTTCTTCCGAGCGTCTTGCTTCAGAAGCGAGGCAAGAATACTTCCTGGCATTCGGAAAAACGGTGGCCGTTTCTCAATCGCGAGGATATTGGCTTCCAAGCCAATATTTCAAGGATACTACGTCATCGAGTGCCGCCGAAGGACTGTTCCAATCTCCAGCATACTTGGAATTCCACCGAGGCCGCGTCCTTGGTTTGGGGGAAATTTCGAGGCTGCACATGGGTAGACTCCGCGTCCTTAAAATCCCCACAATGCTTTGCGCATGGACCAATTTCCCCAAATCTGTGGCGGAAAATGTAAGAGGCGGGGCCTCTCATATGACGCACACCTGCACACTTGCTAGCCTGTTCCACTCTTTGTTTTCCGAATGCCAGGAAGTATTCTTGCCTCGCTTCTGAAGCAAGATGCTCGGCTCGGCTGTGCTACCAAGCCAGCATCCTCGCGATTGAGAAACGGCCAAAGAGTGGAACAGGCTAGCAAGTGTGCAGGTGTGCGTCATATGAGAGGCCCCGCCTCTTACATTTTCCGCCACAGATTTGGGGAAATTGGTCCGTGCGCAAAGCATTGTGGGGATTTTAAGACCGCGGAGTCTACACATGTGCAGCCTCGACATTTCTCCAAACGAAGTACGCCGGGCTCGGTAGAATTCCAAGTATGCTGGACATTGGAACAGTACTTCGGCGGCACTCGATGACGTAGTATGCTTGAAATAGTGGCTCTGGAGCAGCTTTACTCGACATTGAGAAACACCCTTAGACTGCAGGGTGCTACTACCAAATAAAGTAATGAGCCACCTGAGGTAATGTAGCCCT
>NW_022987739.1:29449238-29459238 GCF_902827165.1 Trematomus bernacchii
CTGCCGTACCAGGCCGTGATGCAGCCAGTCAGGATACTCTCTATCGTGCACCTGTAGAAGTTGCAGAGTATCCTGGAGTCCATGTTGAACCTCCTCAACCTGCGGAGGAAGAAGAGCCGCTGTCGAGCTTTTATGCGTGTGTCTCTTAGTGTTCGGATGTGAAATATTAGGCTCTTTCACTGCTTGCATTCGAGGTTATTGGTATCAGCATAGTAGCGAATGTCTCCCCTGTTGAAAGTACCTTTGCTGCTTGCATGTGTCTGATGCTTCCTTTTGGCTTAGTAGTAAGTGAAAAAGATTAGCTGTCATTTCTGCTCAAGTGTGTGTGTCTGCTACCTTGGAAGTAAATGTTCAAACTGAATATGCAGCATGTCGCAGAAAGGGCAACTGGGTGATGATGAGACTACAAATTATACCAGAGTAAAAAGCCTCAGTGAAAACAGGTGTTGGAGCCATTTGGTTTGAACGTTAGATAAATATATACTCTTAAGTTTAAAGTATGATTTTTAGATTTTTGTTAATGAGTGTGTGACGTCACAGTCCTCCTCCTGTAGTGTACGAGGCTGCTGATGGTCTGATGGTTTTCCCTTTCCTGCAGTTTGTTATATATGTTTGTGTGCATGTAAAGGGTCTGCAAAGGCTAAAATCCCTGTGTTCCCTCCATTGGAGTCCTTTGTACTTCCGTAACATAATGACATCACTCTTTACTCACGCTACTTTTGGCTGGTGCTTTAACACATTGTGATATAGGCTAAGGGGCGGGACATCTCTAAATGGTTCACCAATCACAACAGAGCCGGCCAGCTAACCAATCAGAGCAGACTGGGCTCTGGTTTCAGACAGAGGGTGAAAAGAGGTGCTGCAGCACAGACAGTATGAGAACAATAAAGAACTTTTTGAACATTAAAGCATGGAGACATGTCACAGAAGAGACACTACATACTGATATACACCTGAACATCAGCAGGAGAGGACTCTTTAAAGTAGAGACACTACATACTGATATACACCTGAACATCAGCAGGAGAGGACTCTTTAAAGTAGAGACACTACATACTGATATACACCTGAACATCAGCAGGAGAGGACTCTTTAAAGTAGAGACACTACATACTGATATACACCTGAACATCAGCAGGAGAGGACTCTTTAAAGTAGAGACACTACATACTGATATACACCTGAACATCAGCAGGAGAGGACTCTTTAAAGTAGAGACACTACATACTGATATACACCTGAACATCAGCAGGAGAGGACTCTTTAAAGTAGAGACACTACATACTGATATACACCTGAACATCAGCAGGAGAGGACTCTTTAAAGTAGAGACACTACATACTGATATACACCTGAACATCAGCAGGAGAGGACTCTTTAAAGTAGAGACACTACATACTGATATACACCTGAACATCAGCGGGAGAGGACTCTTTAAAGTGGAGACACTACATACTGATATACACCTGAACATCAGCAGGAGAGGACTCTTTAAAGTAGAGACACTACATACTGATATACACCTGAACATCAGCAGGAGAGGACTCTTTAAAGTAGAGACACTACATACTGATATACACCTGAACATCAGCAGGAGAGGACTCTTTAAAGTAGAGACACTACATACTGATATACACCTGAACATCAGCAGGAGAGGACTCTTTAAAGTAGAGACACTACATACTGATATACACCTGAACATCAGCAGGAGAGGACTCTTTAAAGTAGAGCCACTACATACTGATATACACCTGAACATCAGCAGGAGAGGACTCTTTAAAGTAGAGACACTACATACTGATATACACCTGAACATCAGCAGGAGAGGACTCTTTAAAGTAGAGACACTACATACTGATATACACCTGAACATCAGCAGGAGAGGACTCTTTAAAGTAGAGACACTACATACTGATATACACCTGAACATCAGCAGGAGAGGACTCTTTAAAGTAGAGACACTACATACTGATATACACCTGAACATCAGCGGGAGAGGACTCTTTAAAGTGGAGACACTACATACTGATATACACCTGAACATCAGCAGGAGAGGACTCTTTAAAGTAGAGACACTACATACTGATATACACCTGAACATCAGCAGGAGAGGACTCTTTAAAGTAGAGACACTACATACTGATATACACCTGAACATCAGCAGGAGAGGACTCTTTAAAGTAGAGACACTACATACTGATATACACCTGAACATCAGCAGGAGAGGACTCTTTAAAGTAGAGGACACTACATACTGATATACACCTGAACATCAGCAGGAGAGGACTCTTTAAAGTAGAGACACTACATACTGATATACACCTGAACATCAGCAGGAGAGGACTCTTTAAAGTAGAGCCACTACATACTGATATACACCTGAACATCAGCAGGAGAGGACTCTTTAAAGTAGAGCCACTACATACTGATATACACCTGAACATCAGCAGGAGAGGACTCTTTAAAGTAGAGCCACTACATACCGATATACACCTGAACATCAGCAGGAGAGGACTCTTTAAAGTAGAGACACTACATACTGATATACACCTGAACATCAGCAGGAGAGGACTCTTTAAAGTAGAGACACTACATACTGATATACACCTGAACATCAGCAGGAGAGGACTCTTTAAAGTAGAGACACTACATACTGATATACACCTGAACATCAGCAGGAGAGGACTCTTTAAAGTAGAGACACTACATACTGATATACACCTGAACATCAGCAGGAGAGGACTCTTTAAAGTAGAGACACTACATACTGATATACACCTGAACATCAGCAGGAGAGGACTCTTTAAAGTAGAGACACTACATACTGATATACACCTGAACATCAGCAGGAGAGGACTCTTTAAAGTAGAGACACTACATACTGATATACACCTGAACATCAGCAGGAGAGGACTCTTTAAAGTAGAGACACTACATACTGATATACACCTGAACATCAGCAGGAGAGGACTCTTTAAAGTAGAGACACTACATACTGATATACACCTGAACATCAGCAGGAGAGGACTCTTTAAAGTAGAGACACTACATACTGATATACAGCTGAACATCAGCAGGAGAGGACTCTTTAAAGTAGAGACACTACATACTGATATACACCTGAACATCAGCAGGAGAGGACTCTTTAAAGTAGAGACACTACATACTGATATACACCTGAACATCAGCAGGAGAGGACTCTTTGAGTTGACAAAGTAAATATTCGATTTCTGGAAAGTCTACCTGAGAAAATGATTTAGGATTAGCTCACTCTTAACAGTTTGACAGGTCTAAACCTAAGGCCAGTCAAATAAAAAGTTTCAGTTTACTCAAGGTCAAAATCAGGTAGGGAAGAAGAGAGAGAAGTATATAATACAGGATTGGAGGATCAAGCTAGTGTACAGAAGGAAGTAGAGGTCATTACAGGTAAACTCAGTCAGGCAGAGAAAAAGAGAAAATGTCAGGAATGCACTATAGCCAATCAGGTGGGTCAGTATCTGGACTAAAGGTTGGAACCGGTGTGCAGGCGGGGTCAGATGAGGGGTAAATGGTGGGAACACAGGGGTCACTGCAGGGCCAGAAGAATCTAACACTATAGGAGTGTAAGTATATGACAGGGGGACATATGTGAGACTAGGAATAGGCTGACAGAGAAAAGCAGAAACTCCTCACATTTAAGAAAAGAGAGAGTTTTCCAATGAGGGCAAAGGTTTAGCTGTTGTGTGTGCTTCTTACAGCTTCTCAAAGCAATTATCTGAATCGTTTTTTTTACGTGGTAGATATTGACATTGAGGTTAGACAGTTGCTTTAACTTTTCGATGAAGAAAAGAGCCTTGTGCTAACACTTTGTCAATATTCTTCTATTAAACAAGCTCTGCCAGTGGAATATATTGTCTTTTTTCTGTTGATTACTCTTTCTAAAGAATTAATGGGCAGGTCAAAGTTTCAGAAAGAGGAATTGGAAATAATAATGGTCGACTTTTGCAACTTTTACTGCCCTGCCTCTGTGAATTCAAGTCATCTTTAGTGCATTCAGAGCTCAATACATTCACCTCTCTTGACTCACAGCTATGAAATCTGAAAGCTGCTGATTTAATTAATTATTGATCACCTGGAATCTAGATTTCTCATGTTAAGACCCTCAGAGAACAGTCACTAAAGCTGGTCCCAATGTGCCCACCCAATATTGCTCCGTCTGCAACACTTCCAGATTACAGACTTGTTGAATCACGGCTTGTAGGCATGGCGATATCACAGCCCAACATATTTGCAATTTATCATACATGTATGCAGAGGTGGGAAATAACTAAGTACATTTACTCAAGTACTGGACTTGAGTATTCCCATGTTTTGCTACGTTGTATTTCTACTCCATTAGACTTATTTTGTACCTTTAGTTACTTTGCAGATTTGGATTAATGATGTGAAATATAAACAACACTTACTGTAAAAGGGACTTTATTTAAACCTGGACTAACATTGACAAGCTACCCTGCAGTATAGAAACATTTCAGATGTTAGCCCTTGCAGACCATTGACATGCACACAAACCTATAACACACTACATGAAAGGAATTACCCCCCAAAAGCATAATATGGCCTCTTACTATTTAGGCAAAGCTGCTGTAAATTAAGTAGTTTTGTGCCACATTTCCATAAAAACTGCATGTATCCCTGAAGGAATTGGGTTATGTGTTACTAGGCAGAGAGAAGTGATTGCAGTAACTTTGTACTTCATTACCTCCGAGCTCCAGCCTTGCTGTAACTACTTTTTTCTCTTTCTTTTGTTATTATTCTCTAAGTAAAAAAGAGCCCATCTGCCACTCTCCTCTTTGTCTGAACACACTCCTTGTCATTGAACTGCTGACTGAATGAGCCATTTTCTACATCTCTGCTGCAGTGTGTGTGTGTGTGTGTGTGTGTGTGTGTGTGTGTGTGTGTGTGTGTGTGTTGTGTGTGTGTGTGTGTGTGTGTGTGTGTGTGTTGTGTGTGTGTGTGTGTGTGTGTGTGTGTGTGTGTGTGTGTGTGTGTGTGTGTGTGTGTGTGTGTGTGTGTGTGTGTGCGTGTGCGGTCGTCCCAGTCAAACAGCTGTACATCCATTCATGCACTGAATATACTCGCATGGTTTTATAGCTGACAGCGTCTCATCTGCAGCCACACGGACTGCACTGCCAAACACACCCACACACACACACACACACACACACACACACACACACACACACACACACACACACACACACACACACACTCATTCATAGACACACTGAAGAATGGCAGTATTTACAGTACAGTAGTGAATAACAAATGTCATGATTTATGGACAAGTCATAACAAATCCGTTTTTATTGTAAAGTATCCAGCTGGACCGTGGCTGTACACAGTAATGAATAATTTCCTCATGTTTGTGAGAGTGCTTGTTTCTAACTGTTTAAACATGCAGTTAAAATGCTGACACTTACAATGTAGCTCACGGCAGCATAATCAAATGTTGGCTTGAATGCAGTCTGAACACTCAATTGCGTTTAAGTGCTTTTCTTTGTGTTCAGTTTCCTTTTGTTATCGAACCGTTTTAGCGACTCTTGCAGAGTGAAATAACATTTACATCATCATCTTTAACTGAAGTGCTTTTTTGTCACGCTGCTACAGTAAAAACCGCTGGGCAGACGGTGATTTGTTTCCTTTTAGCTCGCAGACACACGCTGCAGTCTGTGTGTTCACATGCCCGTTTGTCCTCTATTTGTGGTGATTATATTTGACCTGGCCAATTGGGACCTGTGGCAAACAGCAGTCCTCTGTCCTCCGCCCTATCTCTCTATCTCGGCCGGTTAGCGGAGTGATTTATGTTGGCCGCAGCAGCATGCTAGCTTTGCTGCAATGTTGCATCCATCCTCCTTTCACTGAGATGAGTAAGGCAGCTGCCAACAAGAGGAACAAACTACTGGTCTCAGTCCGAGCAGAAAAGTACAGGACTTTCCTTTCCAAACATTTGTCAAAAGGTATAATGTGTCAAAGGAAAGGTTTTACATTAAGGTGCTTTCTGGTTTTAGCGATAAGAGCATGAGTAAGAAAAAGATAAGAGAAATATGAATACAGAAGTAACTAGTACAAGAAAAAAGGCTGAAAAATGAGGTCAGGCTTTCTGTACAGGAGCCGCTTTATTGCTGCTGACAAACCATGGCTTTCACTGCCTACATAAACATTACATTTTATGACAACAAGCTACAATCGTCCTGCTGGCAATAGTTACATTCCCACCTGAGGGGCTTTGGTTGTGTGTGTGTGAGTGTGTGTGATTTACAGTGCATCCTGCCTGCAGCAAGAGTTTAAAACGTCAGGACAGCACTAAGTGGTCATTGAGGAAAACCACTGACCAACAGCATCTGTGTGTGTGTGGCTGCTTGTTAAAACCAGTGTATGACATGTTGCATGCAGCAGTTGTTATACGCTGGTCTCTGTAGGACTTGATGTGGACAGTGAGGAGTTCACAGACCTGTCTCCAGAAACCCAAATGCACTAACTGTGGCAGCCTGTCAGCCTTCAGAGATCACTGCTGCTGACTCTGAGCTATCAGAGGAGCTCTGCACCATCCAGAGAGAGAAGGTGTTCACACAGTGGATGTTTTTATTTCTGCTCCAGCATGCTGTAACTTTTATCACACGGTTTGTTCTGGCTGCAGCTCAGAGTTATCCTTTTCTCTTAGTTTTGTCTGTGTAGCGTTTGATGTCCTGCTCTTTCCTTTAGCCTTCATTTCAACCTGCATTTCGTCACCCTTCATATCCCCTGATGTGGACACAATCAAACTACTCTGCTGCCTTTTTGGGGCAAAGTTGTTACATATATGTGAGATTGCTGGGACACTTTGGATCTGAACGTTTCCAAGCTCTAGCTTCCTCTATCCTCTTTAATCGTATGTGTTGTCTCTCTCCACTTTCTTAAATAATGTCTCTAAATGCACATATGAAATCTGTGACTTCAGTTGCTTAAAAATGATAACATATTCAGAGAAGGAGGCCTCCTCCGTAGAATGTTCGGAATGAATTAAATCAACACATGTCTATCCTCCTCCACCTGCAGTTCTGAAATGACGTTTCAGCGCTGCTCCCACTTTCACCTCTCTTCCCTTTTGTTCTCTGCTCACATTTATATTCTATTGTCAGTTTCTTCTATTGTTCCCTCCATTTAACATCTGCTTGCACTTTGTTGACTTACTTTTGAATGTATTTTCTTGTCCTCTTTCTGTCTTCGTCCTTGTAATAAAAACAATAATAACACATTTTATTTGAAAAGCGCAGTTTGAGACTCAATGCAGTGGGAAATCTAAAATTGTACACAGAGGACAGCAGGCGCTTTTTGGCAGACAGCCATTTCCCTTTTGTTTCCCTAATTTTTTTTTGTTGGACCCGGCACCATCAGTCTTCAGGCTGGCTCCAACTGGGCCTAATTGGATGTATTAGCGCTGAGTGCTAGCAGGAGTCCTCTGTGTTTCTGATTCATCACGAGCAGGCTGCCTAAATGGCCAACTCAGCCCTGCACAGCGGGGGGGGAAGCCCCAGGAGAGAGGATGAGGTCTCCGGAGAGCAGATACAAAAAAATGCCACCACTCATGTGCAGAGATGGTGTGGATGTGTGGGTGTGTGTGTGTGTGTGTGTGTGTGTGTGTGTGTGTGTGTGTGTGTGTGTGTGTGTGTGTGTGTGTGTGTGTGTGTGTGTGTGTGTGTGTGTGTGTGTGTGTGTGTGTGTGTGTGTGTGTGTGTGTGTGTGTGTGTGTGTTTCACTGAGTCAGACACAGCCTTTCCTAATGTGTTCTCCTCAGTGCTACAGCTAATAATGGCACATTCACATCCATAATGTATCACTTCTAGTGATCATATTTGCAATTATGCACCGGCGGCCTGCCATTACAGGCGAGGTGAACTATTGTTTTAATGTCTAGTTGTTAAAGAGCCGGTAATAAAAGGAGACACTGGTTTTAACAGCATTCACAAACGATTTTAAAAAGCCAATTACGCCCCGCAGAGAGAATCCCCGATGCCACTCCAGCAGACACATTGTTATACAGACTGGAAGCTTTTGCAGATTTGTTGTCTGTTTCAAATTGAACAGGCTCTCTTCCATGACTCCCCGGTTTGGATAAAGCCACCAGACATGTTCCCTGCTGAATTAAATATCATCCTGCTCCCTGCAGACCTGTCAAAGCGATGCTATCTCACCCACAGCACTAAGACAAGCCCTCACTGTGTACACAGACAGAGGGTTATCCAGAACACACACATGATTATGCACACACTCACACACTCTCTGATAGTGTCACAGCCTCACATTGCTGTATGTGCAGACTCATCCTTCTGCCTGTTACAGAAGTGAGCTTTTGTATCCCCATTCTCCACCCACCACACTACCTCTAATTGACTTTTACAGCGGCCGTTTTCTGCCGTCAGGACAGGAAGTCACTGAAAGTGCTTGGCTGGTGTTTTATGTAGCTGCAGAAAGGTCAGAGTAGGAGCTAAACGCCTCGGTACGCCCTCCTTTTTCCCCCCAATAGTAAATTCTCGTTTATTTAATGGCCTCTGGTGGAAGAAATTGTTGGAGAAAATACTGAGACTGCAGATCTGTGCAAGTAGAATACAGTGTTTATGCTATACATGTCACCATAATATACACTGTCTGCCCTTAGTGTAAAAGAAATCAATGCCGTATACTTTACGGTTTTGCACTAAAAGAAAATGGTGCAGTGGATGTAGCGATGTCAATCCAAGCTCAAATTGGAATTCCTCTGTCGATTAAACTTCACTAAGACGGAGCAAAATGTTTCACTGAAGAATCAATACCGTTTTTTTAATCTTCCCTTTAGCTTTTAGCAGCTACTTCCTTTCCTTTGAGCATTGCATTGTGAGATAGCAGTGTTATAAGGCAGCTTTTGGAGATTTAGAGCACAGATTTGAGACGGATATCTAAATCCAAAGAGGTGTTGTGGTAATAAAGCTGACCAACTGTTAGCATAACTTGAATTTGTTGCTGTCTGTGCTGCCGCTGTTCAAATATCTTACCCCTAAGCATTTGTTTTCATTCCGACCTGCACTGCAATCAATTTCCCAGCGTGTCTTTCCAGCTAATTATTATTTCTGGTTTTAAGAGCTCTGACTGTGCACCGCTCTTATTTCATATTTTCTGCAAACACGGTGAATCCAGCACTAACTGAGGGTCTCTCCGGGGTCGAGAAGCCTCTAAATCTGCGTCCCGGCGCACTTTACCCAGAGCTAATTAGACCTCAAATTTCTCCCACCACTCCCTTTCATACAACCTAATTTATTCCTTCTTTGAAATAAGCACAGCGTAATTGTTCCGCTTAGCTGATTGCCGTAATGGTGTCTGTGTGTGTGTGTGTGTGTGTGTGTGTGTGTGTGTGTGAGCGAGCGTGCGCATGTGTGTGTTGTTAATCAGAAAGCCAATTGAGGATTCTGCAGACATGATGACCGTGTAAACCCGCGCATTCAGAGCCATCACAGACACAATAAAGTCGACCTTGAGCTCAAATGGCATCTCCCTCCGCCCTTTACAACGCACTGTTTGAGTCTGACCTCATTATGATTATTGTTTCATCGTTATCTGAGATGGCATCCGGCGTGGCTGGAATAGTGTCGCTTAATTAAAGTGACACACACAGGAAGGTTAGCTGTGGATGTGTTGTGGAGGGAGGAGGTTTTCTCTCTCCTCCGTCTAGTGTTGGGTGACCGGGTGCCATCAAGCCGCATGTGGGACACAGAGTAGGTTTGTGTGAGAACAAAAGCCACTGTTTCGAAATGAAAGTAAGAATTAAAAGGTAAAAGTGTGAATTGTTAGGTAAAAGTCAGTATTTCCCAAAAAGATTCAGAATGCAGAGAAAGGATGAGAAGAAAAAAGTAATAATTCAGAGAAAAAAATCAATCAATTTCTGAAATCATATTCCCCTCCATGCACGATTGAAAATAAAAACAACTGCCAAATGTCACGAGAAATC
>NW_022987739.1:29466738-29539238 GCF_902827165.1 Trematomus bernacchii
AGTGCTGCCCAGGAACAAAGCACTTCAGCAAATTGAATGAATGTTTCCCTGTGTGTTTGCATGTCTGTTTTCAGAAGCTCTGAACCACAGCTATGATGAGAATAATCTGCTTTTCTTTCCCCCCCCCCCCCTTGAGCCTTCAGAGAACATCCGGTGGAAGAATAATACTAATAGCTCTGCTGAGTAATCACGCAGGATTTGGGACTAATGTGAAATGTGTTGCTAATACCTCACCAAGTGGGGTTACAGATGGGGTCCAGAACTAGCAAGCCACTTGAACGTCTGCGAGCAAATTAATTTGATATGCTACACAAATACGGGCCAGGATCAGTTGAGTGTTCGGAATATTGGATTGCAGATTAGCATTTTCCAAAGGGGGGTTCGGTCAGCATGAAACACTTGAAATAACTAATATGGATAAGTTCAGAAAGTAGAAAGAAAGTGAGGTGAAAGAAAACTATTTCTGCTAAAAAAGTGAGCAATGATTGAGAGTCAGAGCTAAACATTTCAGATGTGTGTATCTCACACTGCACTGTCACTTTAATTCATGTACCTTTTTGTTATTCACGTTTTATTGTCTTTGCTTTGAAATAAGTGTTTTTAAATGTCATCTTATAATATGTTTCTTAATGTCTTTCATTTTTTGAAAGCACTTTGAATTGCCGTGTGTTGAAAGGTGCTATATAAATAAACTTGCCTTGCCTTACCTTGCCTCACCATATGTCCGTTGCCATAGAAACGGAGGCTGGACGCCGTGGTCGTCATGGGGACAGTGCAGCACCACCTGTGGGACGGGCTTCGAGCTGCGTCAGCGATCCTGTAACAACCCGTCCCCCCGACACGGTGGACGAGTGTGTGTGGGGCCGAGCAGGGACGAGAGGTGACGACACACACACACACATAACACACACACACACACACACACACACACACACACACACATATACATACACAACCACACACACACGTTCATAAAGTAACGTTTCAAACTTTGAGACTCATTCTTGTCAACTCATTTCCATCACCTAGTCACATGCTTTTATCATATGGCAATACTTATGTAGAATGTTTTTATCATTGTTATGCTAATACGTTTGTATTTAGTTTTTGTCTTTGCCTTTGTTTGCTTTGTACAGCCCTTTGAGGCATTTTTTTGTGATTTGGGGCTATAAGAAATATCGATTTGATTTGATTCTCGCCAAAATCGACATTCAGTATATAGGACATTTCATCTCGTTTACAATATATACAGACACATGGAATAGTTTATATGAAATAATCTCACAGTAAAGCCTGTTTTTGTTTCCTTCTGTGTCTACTCTTAAGCGCTTTGAGCGTTCGGAAAAGCACTAAATAAATGTAATGAAGTATTATTATTACTACTTAACAACAGATGAAATTCACTCAGTATTTTCTCATTTAAATAAGAACTCTAGTGTACGGAGCCCTGGAGGGTTCATAGAGAGAAAAGTCTGAGTTAGTCTCTGCTATTTATTATCCATTTAGATTGTGTAACCCAGAACCTTGATGCAGGTTACACAATCTTCTTATACATATATTCATCATGATATGATTGTACAGAAAGACAAACAGTTACAGTGACATTTAATTATCCCTCAGTCCTATATTCAAACTCTATCCCGTGTTATGACGGTTTAAACTTGAGACTTCAATGCTTTTGCTTTTAAATATCAGGTCAATTCTTAAGACAATTTAATCTCAAATAGGTCAAGTCTCAATTAATAATGTGTGTTAGAGCCATTTTCCTTTCATCATTATGGTTTGAATGTTTGGCTGAGTTTGTGATTAGATGGGAAGCGGTATAGTCTTTTGACCGTATTCTTTTTGTTCTTTTTTGATACGTGAGAACTTTTAGTTACTTTGAAGCGAGGAAGTTAGTCTTCATGTTTGTATGCCGCCTGAATCAAAGAATAAATCTGATGTGAATCAACGCTACAACAACGATCTCCGCAAAGTTTGTTTGGAAGCAAAGAGAGGCGCCTCATAACCCACTGACTGCATTTGACAGTGTTTTTGATAGAAATACTCAAACTTTCCTCAACTCTTCTACCTCCACAGGTTCTGTAATGAAGGCGTGTCCTGCCCTCAGCCCATCTTCTGGTCCCCGTGGGGCTCCTGGACCAAGTGCAGCACCGAGTGTGGGGGGGGCGTCCACTCCAGGGTCCGCAGCTGTGAGAACGGCAACAGCTGCCCAGGATGTGCACTGGTAGGAAACACACACACACACACACACACACACACACACACACACACACACACACACACACACACACACACACACACACACACACACAGTTAAACACAGAGTTAAACACACAAAGCACATCTGGCAGCCTCAGGGGGATCCATCTACCTGCCTCTCTGCTTTTAAGACAACCTGTAATTGTTTTTCTTTTCTTTCTTTCTTTTGTTGTCAGTTTATTGAACATGTCAGAAACAAACCACAATAATAATTATAATAATAATTAAAAGAAAGAGAAGCAAAACACAAACGTTCAAGGTACACATTTGGTTTCTAAATAATAGTTGTAGTTTAGATAAACAGAAACACATAGTTGAAGAAACACACATACACACACACACACACACACACACACACACACACACACAGACAGACAGACAGACAGACAGACAGACAGACAGACAGACAGACAGACAGACAGACAGACAGACAGACAGGACAGACAGACAGACAGACAGACAGACAGACAGACAGACAGACAGACAGACAGACACACACAGAGACATAGAAGACCATCTGTCAGCCTCAGGGGGATCCGTCTCCCTGCCTCTCTGCTTTTAAGCCAACATTTGATAGTTTAAGGAAGTGTTAAAATAGGTTTTGAACAGGAATGCCGTGGCTTTGTAAGATAATGTTGATCTATATGTGTTAATCCTTTGTGTGTTGGAGTCTAAATGTACTTTAATAAAGAGAGTGCAAAATCATTAAACAGGTGATAATGACAGCGGAGATAAACACAGATTCTCCCTCCTGACTGTAAACGGCAAACATTAAGTCTGTTTACAAAACAAACACGTCTTTTAAATGAAAAAGTGACATATTGTTTTTCACTTCAATGATTTTATTGTGATAAAAATGCCATACTATTTTTGACGCTGTGTGGTGATTGACAGTCTCTTGGGACCGTTCAGTTCTTAAGGGAAAAATACAACATGATATTTCAATATCTCCATGAACACTCGTACACACAGGTTTTTATAGAAACAGTTCAGGACACAGGGTCGTATGTAGTGTGAGAGATTGGTGTTAAATATATCTGGGAGGGAGGCTGTGGCGCAGTGGACTAGTGCATTGGTGTTGGGATCAGGGGAGCACAGGTTCAAACCCCACTGCAGTCAGCATGTCGTTGTGTCCCTGAAGACACTTCACCCCAAATTGGTCCGGTTGAGATTGCCCACAGTATTGAGTATGTAAGTCGCTTTGGATAAAAGGGTCTAACAATGTAATGTAATGCAAAATATTCCCCTCAATCAACACCCAGGGACAAACATCTTCAGAACCAATGGGACTCATTTATATAAAACTCAATTCAACACTTCATTTCCAGGATAGGAATTTACCACAAGGCTGCTCTTGAGAAAAAATAACTCCTCAAACGTATGAAAAATGTAAAATAAGATCTGCGAAACCACTCAATCAGGAGACAAGTGACTGAAGTAAAGATAATTGTTCATTAAAACAGATGAAGTGTGATCATGACAGAAAGTCTGACACTCTACACGAGGATATTTATAATCGAGGGGGGGGGGGGTTTCTGTGACAAGCATCAAGATAAACACACTGGTGATGGTAGCAGCTGATGATTCTGTGGAGGGGGGCATGTAACGGTAACTGCTGAACATTAACCGCCTTTAGCTTATTGGTGCTAACGTAAAGACACGTGACTGTGATGTCGTTGTTATAGCATTACGTGAGCAAATGAGAAACGTCATCACGCCGAATATAACTCACATTTAGCCAAGTGGTGGTGACATAAAGTCATGAGACCGTTTTGAAAGTTCGGTACAGTCTAACGTTAGCCTTTTAGCGGTTGCAGTTACGCTTTAAAAAACATTACAAACTGTGTTTATATGAGGAGATTATACTGCTGAACAACACATGTTAGAACCATACGCTTGTGTATCTATTTTCTGCAATATTCCAAATCATATGGAAATATCTCGTTGCTTTTTTTCAAGGCGAACTTGCACAATGCTAAGCTCTGAGTAGGCCTGCAGAGATAAGTCATGTCCTCCCACTTCTACTAATTTTGTTTGTTTTTCGGATGTATAAACGGTCTAATTGTTGAAATAGTAGAATAAATAAATAAAACAATTAATAATGTTAAAAAAATATCCCAGGATTTGACTTTTTAAATGTTTGAAGTTAAATTTAAGAATAAAACAATAAAACCCACTGACTTTTCCCCACCTGCAGGAGTACAAGGCGTGTAACCTGGAGGCGTGTCCTGAGGTGAAGAGGAACACCCCCTGGACCCCCTGGATGCCCGTCAACGTGACTCAGGGGGGGGCTCGTCAGGAGCAGAGGATACGCTACATGTGCCGCGCCCACCTGTCCGACCCCCACGAGCTGCAGATCGGACGCAGGAAGGTGGAGACGCGCTTCTGCCCCAACGACGGGACCGCCGCCTGCGAGACAGACAGTGAGTTAAAGATACACGGGAGGGGGGGTCAATAAGGCTACTGCAATAAAGGAAAAACTACCTTAACATGGGATTCACATATTTAGAATTGACATACAGAGAAGTACATGTATATGTGGTTTGTGGGGGAAACTTCTGAAGCAATTGGAGTCAGGACTCAAAGAGAGACACAATGGAGAGCTGGAGCTTTGATGGCAAACACTGACGGTTTATTTGGAGCTTCGGCCGGAGAATTCACAAGACATGTCACGGGCCACGATCTGACCACACGGTAGAGATGCCGCAATCAATTCTGAAGCACCCCTCCTGTAGCTCGAGGTTTAAACTAGTTCAGAGTGTAATAATCAACATTCTTCAATAGATAGACTAAACAGCTGAGGACACTGAATCACATTTGTTGTCGCTTATGGCTCGGGGTCATCTACACCCCGAGAAGGATGTGTTCCAGGTGTCCCACAACAATAACTATCTCTGACCAAGAGTTGCCCGGTCACAAACTGGTAACATCAACAAAATGCTAGGGCAGCCCCTCCTTAAGGGAGATAACGGCTGCTCAAGGCTGGTCAGCTGCGTCAGACGGCGAAGGAGGGCATGCAGGGCAAATGATTCCCCAACATGGTTGAGTTACACTATCTTAAAAAATGGTCCTCTTATTACTTTAGGGTGATGAAACTGGTTGATGTTTTCCTCTCTTCCCAAATGAAAAGAGGATTACAACAAGTAAGAAATTACATATTAGCAGAGGTTTACTTTCTCTCCTTAAGCTAAACACAAACCTGACAGAGTTTAGTGATGATGAGGAAAATGTAGGCGCCAAAGATAAGCTAAGGTGTGTTAACCCACTGCCCTTTCTCATATCTCTACAAAATACATAACTATAAAATAACATCATTTGCTACCCGAGGATGGGCCGGCCGGAAATCTCACAGCGCATCTAACCAAGCGTGACGTCATTGGGCCCAAAGGTATTTATTCCCATTGAGAAAGAGACCTCTGTAAATCAGCGGATCATTGTTTACTTATGCTTCAATGAGCAACTGTCATAGGATTAAATGGGATCCCTCCTCCATCGTCTCTGGTGAGGTAGAGTTTAAGGATTTCTGTCAACAAATGTACAGAGCCCATATTGCATAGTGTCCATACTGAACAACACTTATTCTTATCTGAAGGGGTCAGGATCCAATTTGAAGGTTTCCTGGTGGCTTCTGTCGTGTGACAATGTCCAAATGTAATTTTTTGATTAGTAGTGACTTTAATACAGCGATTCCACACTGAGGTTTGAACTGTTTCCATCTTTAGCCTGTACCAAGTAAGCCTGTTCAGTAATCTTATAATAAACCAGTTTTAAATGGATATAGAGACTAACGTTATTTAAGTGTTTGTGCCGGGAAATGTCAATAGGATAATAATCAGTTATGTGTTCATGTGTACACACACACACACACACACACACACACACACACACACACACACACACACACACACACACACAGTTCTGCACAGTCACACACACACACACACACACACACACACACGCACGCACGCACGCACGCACGCACGCACGCACGCACACACACACACACACACACAGAAAGAGGTAGCCTGCAGAGATTCTTGCAGTCGGAGCATGACATGTTGAAATGGCCCTCCGTTAGCCGTGTTAGCTCCCCTACACGCTGTTAGTGACGGGGTCTCAATCCAGCTCCTCCATATACACACGACACACACACACACACACACACACACACACACACACACACACACACACACACACACACACACACACACACTCAGCGACACACACACACACTCAGCGACACACACACACACTCAGCGACACAGGGTCACAGTCCACTGCTCTCCACTGGTGGCTCTTTCATGAATCGATTGCTTGTCTCCGCCTGTCATCGTCCTGTGGGGCCACATCGACTCTGACACACTGATGAAACGCCGACAGAGGGGAACGGGGGACGCATGAGAGACACAGATAGAGTTTGGGGGAAGGACATATGGAGAGAAATGCCTGCTGGCAAAGTCAAACACACTGTGTGACTTTCACTCAAGAGATCTGCATGCTTCACATCTCTCTTTATTTCCTTCAAACTGTCAATCTGACAGCGCTGCATATATTTATTTCTGGGGGTTTGATCTACCTTTCCTTCAGGCTGTACAACACCTTAGAGATCACCACACAATACAGACTGTTGCGGGATGTCCCGATCACCTTTTTTTGCTCCCGATCCGATTCCGATCATTTGATTTTGACAATCTGCCGATACCGATTTTTCCCGATCCGATCTTTATGCAATGCATTAAGAGAAAAAAAAAGGTAACAGATAACGGCTGGTCATCCAACGCGATGAATTCAGCTATCTTGGCTGTTATTTTTTTGGCCTTTTCACTGTTCTGGGGCAGTTTCTCTTTCCTTTTTAAAAGTCTCTGAAAGTGTCGGTTGTTTCAGTGCCGTTACCTGAGTGGCCGCTGTGTACTCGTTGTGTTGTTGTTGGTGTTTGTTTCTCAGGTGGCGTATTAGATTGGTCGTGTTGAACGTAGCTCTGTTCTTTCCACCACGGGGAACCTCCGCCTTGCAAACATTGCATCTGGCTGTTACACTGCCTTCGCTTTCAATTTTATAATACTTCAAACTCCTGACATTTTCTCTGTCCCGACTCCCGAGGCACCAGCTGAACGTAGCCTCTTGTTAGCTGACTGCTACTATTAGACACTGCGCCCTGCCCACTCTGTGGCCAGATTTGAGAGAAATAAGCAACCAGGTCTATGAAAACAAGCCCAAAAGAAGCAACACATATATGATGTTGTGTAATTTTAAACCAAAACTAAGGCCTCAGGATGACTTTAAGACGTGAACATGGTCATTTTTGTTTTGTAACATTAAATCAAATAAAGATATTTTATAAAAAAAAAAAAAAGAAAAATCCCGATCCCCGATTTTTTGAAAATCACGTGATCGGCTCCGATCCCCGATCACGTGATCGGATCGGGACATCTCTAGTTGCAACCATGTGTACTTATTTGTCTTTATTCTTATTTCTATATCTACTAATGTGTGCTTTTCTTCTATGTATAATATAAGTTAGCTTACTATTTATTATTGCATGCTTTTTTACCTGCTATGCCACTTTTGCTGTCACGCTGTAAATGTCCGCACTGCAGGACTAATAAAGGAATTCTGATTCTGATCATATTACAAATTATTGATCTAATATATCATATTACAATTACAGAATCAGAAACAGGTTTATTACCAGGTAGGTTTACACATACGAGGAATTTGACTTGATGTCATGGTTCATACATATAAAATAAGATTAAAACATATAAAAAATAATAAAAAATATAGCAGTATTTACATTGAAATAGAATGGAATAAAAACGAATAAAATATGGAATACAATTCAGCAGTAATAGACTCTCCTTGCACTATTTTAACTATGTTATCTGTTTTATTGTGTTGCTCTGTTGGAGGAGCATGTGACCTCAGATTTTCATTGACATAACTAAACTGTAGCTATGTACAAATAATAATAAAAGCCTTGAAATCTTGAATCCTGATTATTGTTCTGGTTCTTCTCTCTTTAGCCCTGGTGGAGGAGCTTCTGAAGACTCCTGTGGTGCGAGTGGCCGGTGCCGGCTGGTCGTCATGGGAGACGTGGTCCAGCTGCTCTCAGAGCTGTGCCAAAGGGTACCGAACCCGCCGGAGGTCGTGCTCCGGGCCGGAGGGGAAGAGCGCGCCCGTGGCCTGCCGAGGGTCTCCGGTGGAGTACCAGGACTGTAATGTGCAGGCGTGTCCCGGTGAGTGGAGACCAGAGCTGGGAAGTAGTGGAGTACAAATACCTCGTTACTGTACTTAAGTACATTTTTCTGGTATCAGTACTTTACTCCACTACTTATTCTTCTGACGACTTTTTACTTTGACTTCTTACGTTTTTAACCTAAATACCTGTACTTTCTACTTCTTACATTTTGAACACAAATACCTGTACTTTCTACTTCTTACATTTTCCAAACAGTGTGTGTGTGTGTGTGTGTGTGTGTGTGTGTGTGTGTGTGTGTGTGTGTGTGTGTGTGTGTGTGTGTGTGTGTGTGTGTGTGTGTGTGTGTGTGTGTGTGTGTGTGTGTGTGTGTGTGTGTGTGTGTGTGTGTGTGTGTGTGTGTGTGTGTGTGTGAGAGAGAAAGGCAGGCAGACAGTGAGTCACAGTTGGTTTAATTATGAGTTTCATTAGAAGAACTTCTGAACTTAAACACCCTCCTTATGGAAAAGTTTGGATTGTTTTACACAATGCACCCACAATATGCAGCAAACACTGAAGTTCTATTATTCACTTGTCTCTTTAATTACTTTATTTGACTTGCTCTTATGACATCTATTGTGTAACTTTTCTCCGCTCATCTCTCAATGTTCCATTATGTGAAGTAAAATCTGAGCTCTCATGAGACTATAAATATGGGGGTATAACATCTCTGGTCTCTTTTCTAAAAAGAATAACCCTAACTTTCAGTCACATGCTGTTGAAATCTGATGGACAACAGATTGGGTTTGATGAAATGTGATGATTTGCTTTGATATAATGCAGAGCAGAAAATGTCAAATGAAATGTACAATATGGTTTTAAATCCCTAAATAGGACATGTTTAGTTCACACGCTTTAAATTGCAATGATAAAACAACATCATTTTTAATTGGATATCTGTCACTGTTGGATTTGAGTACAATCTGATCCGATCAATTAAAATCTGCAGAGAGCTTCAATCGTGACTTGATGAAACATTAGATAAAAACACTTCCTCTGCGTGTCTCTAATACAACTTGAATGCAAATAGAGTTCAGATAAAGTCAGGTGTATCTTCCCTGCTAAATGAAGGGTTCATAAAGGAAATACTTGCTCACTAAGAGATACAGAGACGGAGAGAGGAGAAGGTCAATGGTGGAAGTGAAACGGCGCTGAGTGGATCATTAGCTTCATTAGCTAATGGTTAGCTGCAGCATAGAGGGAGAGTCCTTGGACAAATTAAGTTATCTTCTTCAAAGTCCTCATCAAGACATAATCAGCTGACCTAGGACTCCACTGACCACAGACTGCTGCACTGACAGGCTGCACTTATTAAACCAGACTCAGGACACACACATACACACACACACACACACACACACACACACACACACACACACACACAAAAAGGTCCTCTTAAGCTCTTGCTATCTATATTCAAGAGCGGTGCCAAATGAATTAAGGATGTATGGTTGGTTGGTGCAAAGCTGATTACATTCCCGTAGTCGTAGTGTATTTAAATGTCAGTTGTTGGCATCCACGTGGAATCCATAGTTGTTAGCTTAGCAACGGACGCTTGTTAGCTAAGAAAACCCTCCCAATGCGCCCTTTCGGTTACTTCCTGCTGTGAAGTAGCCAATCAGGAAGCATCACTGCATCCCCCTGGGGTAGAAACTCAGGTAAGAAAAGGACAAGGCCAGTGACAAAAGAGAGAATGAGTGCAAAATGGTAATTGATGAACAGATTAGAGAGGGGTGGAGGTAGTATAGATTGCTGTGGAGATTGAAATGAATAGTGTGTGGAGAGCGTACTGTATATGTGTATGTGTGTGTGTGTGCGTGCGTGCGTGCGTGCATTTGAGTCAGACAGTGAGTCACAGTGAGCCTGAGTTCAATTATAAGTTTCATTATAAGAAGTTACTGTATGACCTACAAAACTGTGCTTTTAGTGAAAGTTTTGAAACTCCATCAATATGTATTTTCCAATAGTATTAAACAAAGAAATGTTTTTACTGTTTTGTAAATCAATCAGTGTACTGTGTGTACGTCTGTATGGGTAAGTGAGTGTCACCTCTCATGTCAATTAAGACATATTATCCAAGTCAGTTGTCGAGTATTATGAGCAAACTGCAGTCATCACATGTGACAATTAAAAAGCATTTGAACCCACTGTCATAACATAACTAATCTCAAAGGAGTTGAATTATATATTCAATCACTGCAATATAAGAGAGAGGCTACTAGGAAAATGAACTTTTGTGTTACTAATGCACCCATAGTTAAATTATGCTGGGGTTTTTAGGGTCAGCCTGATACCTGATACGTCAAATCAAATGGAAACCAAAACAGACATAAAAGCCAGATTAACACACACACACACACACACACACACACACACACACACACACACACACACACACACACACACACACACACACACACACACACACACACACACACACACACACACACTACTTCCTCCAGTTTACATGAAAAAGTCTCTAGTGTTCTTGAGCAGCCAAACTAACACACGAGGACACGTTTGACACCTTTCAAGTTCATGTTTCTGAAAATAAACGAGGCACGTGGGAGGAATGACTCGCAGTGAGAGAGTTATAGAAGCAGGAAGTCAGTCAGGTAGGCGGTGTTTGGTTCAGTCATTCAGAGCGCAGACAGGCCTGTAAACAGCCAGTTAGCGATCGGCAGAGTGGTGTCCGGCTGTGAGTTAGTCAGAGGTAAGTGGTCACACTAATCCACTCAGCTAATAGAGGAGCCTGCAGCACTGTGACGTTACCTGGCAACGCCGCCTGTCTCCATCAGAGAGACGCACATCAGCCGCTCAATTAGTCACGCTCCGCTGATTAGATCACACACAGGAACATTAACGGAGCCGTGGGGAGACGGGATCAATCGATAGGACGAAGCAAAGACAGTGGGATATGATCAGGAAGAGAGCAAAACATTTACTTAAAGAATTGTAGGAAATGCAGTATGCAGGTGTACACAACATGTAGAGTCTGAAAAATGTGAAATCAGCAGGCACCCAATTTAGTAAGTGTTTATAACAAAAGGTATTTGAACCTAAATAAGGCATCATCTGTCTTGAGAACCGGTAGCTGCAAAAAGCACAGTTTACTGCTGATAACAATGACATAATAGTGTTTTATAACCTGTTAACATCTTTTTAAGGTGCTTATAAATGTCCAACAAAAACATGTGAATGATTATAGTACTTTTAGAGTCTGATCTGAAAAGCATACTGTAAGGTGTTTACATTTTAAGGGCCTTACTACGTATTGACTAAAACGTATTACTAGGACAATAATATAAACCGTTACCTCACATGTTAATCATTTGTAGGACATTGTTTGATTAATTGTTGGTGGTCTCCAAGAGGCCAGCGTCACCAGATTGACTCCAAAGGTTAGTCATAGCCTGTTAGCATTAGCAACATCTAGCCTTGTGATAAGGGTCCGCTCAAAGTCAATGTATATTATACAAATACAAATGAAATGGTACAACTGTTACCAAATACGCACAAATACAAAATGATATTCCATTTGTATTTACTTGCTCATCTCCAAACATTCTCTTGCACTATTTTGTCTGTTGTATTTGTTCTCCTATATATATGTTGCACTGTTGGATGAGCCTCTGACTTAAGTGTTTCATTGCCATATCTACACTGTAGCTAATGTGCTAATGACAATAAAGCCTTGCAACTTGAAATCTAGGAGATCTGGGGATTCAAGTCATCTCAAAAATCCTCAAAAGTAAATGATGATGCAGGATGCCAAACACTGACCATTCAAATAACCATTCCTCTTGTGTGTTGTTTGTGTGTTACAGTGAAAGGTGCGTGGTCCTGCTGGTCGTCCTGGTCCCAGTGCTCAGTGGGCTGTGGGGGGGGTCACTACCAGAGGACTCGCTCCTGTAACAACCCGGCGCCCGCTAACGGAGGGGAAATCTGCCTGGGCCTCCACACTGAGGAGGCGCTGTGCAACACACACACCTGCGATGGTAAGGGCACCCATACATTCGATACGATACGATAATATTTGAATGGTCAGATCAAGTCTGAAATGCTCCTTGCATCACAGCAGCTCCATGTGTAACATCAACAGACACATATCAAGACACAATACGTGACTAACAAACAACAAACATTTAACATAACAGCACGATCACTGAGAGAAAAGCTGCTCAAAGAGCCTTCAGCGTGCCTTTGATCTGGATTCAGCTCTGTGTTCACTGTGAGGACAGACTGGAGCACAGAGGATGCTTCAGTCTGACTTTATAGAATCTCCCATTAGATGGTAGCAGTTCATATTCTCTGTTCAAACATTCAAACTGTAACCCTGTCGTGCATCGCCTCTTAACCCCGCCTCGTCCCGAACGTCACGATGGCCAGTCCACCACTGTCCAGAGGGCACGTTTTTATACTGTTAATAGGCAAACAAATATCACACAACAATTACTAAAGTTTTGTTTATTGTTAACTTCTGAGTTATCTGTGGAAGAGAGACTTTAGGAGAAAAAACGTTGCTGTTTTTCTAACATTTAAACTTGTTTAAACCACAAATGTAATTTATTTTGCCTCTGTTGAGGAGGACACAAACAATCTCAAGGGTAAACGTCTTAAAACCTGGATAATTAAAAGGAAAACTATTAAGATGCCACTTTAGGTAAGTGAGAAAAAGTGTTTTTTAGGTACGAACTGATTCTTTAATAACTTTAACACATATTTAAGAAGACACAAAAACAAATTTAAACTAATTCCCAATGCCAACGGTTTCCTTTTCACTCACCCTTGCCTCCCCCAAAGTCCCGCACCATGATGATGAGATGTGAGATGTATAACAACGCCCCGTGTCCCCCTTCCCGTCCCATTCTGCTCCTGCAAGGACACTGAAATATTCATGAGAGATCCGCCTGTTAATCCACAAGGAGAAGGAACAAAATTAATCCAGCCTCAAAACTCATAAGGATTCAGCCCGACTCCCATTCTGAGCTTTAATATCAAACAGCCTTCAACGCGTTGTCACCAAAATGTGATGTTCACCTATTTATGTGTTCAATCTGCTGGAAAACAAAAATGGCCTCGACAGATAATCATTGTCAGAGGGTGATTGCATATTTGTCCGCAAGTGATGTGTTTTACAGGATGTTTTTTATCTTGGATGTAATATTAGTTTCGTCCTTGCTAAGCTGCTTTTCATTTTGAATCAGCCTGACTGCCATTCACCTGGAAAATAACACTTTAAACTCAGCCTGGCTTGTAATTACAGTTAAAAAGTCTAATGGCTTTTTTGTTTTGGCCTTTATCAGGTTAATTCCTCTGTGTTTAATAGGACCCATTGACAGTCAGCTAACAATCACTCCAGCCCCGATTCATCCCCTCGTCCATTCGTTTATTGACATCAGTCATCTATCGGGGTCCTGCTGGTGCCACCACCCCCTCTGCATGTGTAATTAAAGACAAGCTGGCTGTCAGTCACGGGCATATTTGAAGCCTCTGTCGCAGGTCATTTGATTAAAGTTTCCAGCAGTAATGGAGGACAGCGGGAAGGACAGAATACTAACAAGGAGCCTCAGGTTCCTCCAGACTCAACAGTACCATCACGCAGGTCGTCCCGGTGACACGAATAAATGGGAATAAATGAAGCAATTAAAGTGGGCTGTATTGTGTGTGTGTGTGTGTGTGTGTGTGTGTGTGTGTGTGTGTGTGTGTGTGTGTGTGTGTGGTGTGTGTGTGTGTGTGTGTGTGTGTGTGTGTGTGTGTGTGTGGTGTGTGTGTGTGTGTGTGTGTGTGTGTGTGTGTGTGTGTGTGTGTGTGTGTGTGTGCGTGCGTGCGTGCGTGCGTGTGTGTGTGTGTGTGTTGTGTGTGTGTGTGGGTGTGTGTGTGTAGATGGTTGTGTGTTGAGAAGGGAGCAGATGGAGCAGAGTGAGCAGCCTGACGGTGAGCAGCTGACTGATAGGAAAGGTAAAAGAGGTCCTCAGCCTCTCTCTGCCAAAAAGCTGCACACTCCAGATCTCCCTGAATAACAAACCATCTTTTTCCATCAGCCTTTCCCTGCAGTAGCCCTCCACTTTGGGTGCTTTTTAAAACAGAGGGTGCAGCGAGTGCATGGTTCAAAGGGTGACGTTTGTTGGGAATGTCCTCTTGGAGAGAAGCCTTTGTTTACTGCTCGCTCGGCTGCTGCGGGGAAACGGCTCTAAAGCTTGGCTCAGGAGACAAACATCTCCACTATGCACTAAACAAACTCTCTGAGGGGTGACTCTCTCCAATCCTGTTTACATCACACACTCTCTGGTGTGTTTTGGGGCTGTTTGGCCGGGGAAGGTCGGAGGTGGCGGTGGGTGCCGACAGCTTGGGTGGCCGCGTCGTGGGTCCGATGTAACACTCACAACATTAAAGAATAAGACAAAGAAGGATCAATAAAACACAAACATGTTGGTGGGAACTAAGTGTTTTTTGTATGTTTTTGTGTTTCTCTTATTTTCCTATGATACTGTTATGATTGGCTGGGAATAAGAAAATATAAAGGACAGACCATCTATTTCTATATACGATTATTTTCTTCTCCCTGCTCCTTTTCGGGTATGGTGTGTTTATAGAGACATGTTTTGTCAATAATTGTTATACACTTAAAGGTAGGGTAAGTCATTTTGAGAAACCGGCTCGAGATCGCTAGAATTTGAAAATACACAGCCGGAAAAAATCTGCCACTTCCTTCAGACTTCCTTACAGAGCCCCTCCTCCAACACACGAACGTGCACATGACCAATGAGGGCACGAGATAAGTTTGTGCACAGATGGAAGGCTGACAGGCAGGTAGGCCATCCAGTTATTTTAGCCGGGCCGGCTCAGATGATTGGTCGTGCTTTTTACAGTACTACGGCTTCCACAGATGACATTTTTTTATGGATTTGTTGTCAAAGCACTTAAAATATTCATTGCTATCGGGATGTTAAGAGCATTCCATGGAATATAACAAAAAGTGTATCTCGAACCGGTTTCTCAAACTTACCTACCCCACCTTTAAGTTGTGCATACCATGAACGGAACAAATACAAATGAAATGAAATCTATGATTAAATAACACTTATGATAAATGTCTACGGTAGTATTGATCCCTTGTCTCTGTGTTCAGGTGGCTGGATGGCCTGGTCGCTGTGGTCCGCCTGCGATGACTCTGGCCTGCAGATGAGGAGTCGGGTGTGTGGAGCTCAGGGAAGCTTGCCCTGTTTGGGGAACAGCACTCAGAGAAGAGACTGCAACGAAATACCCGGTGAGACAGACAGATTCACACTGTACCGGTGCCAGAGGTGGGAAGTAGTGGAGTACAAATACTTTGTTACTGTACTTAAGTACATGTTTCTGGTATCAGTACTTTACTCCACTACTTATTTTTCTGACGACTTTTTACTTGGACTTCTTACATTTTGAACACAAATACCTGTACTTTCTACTTCTTACATGTTGAACACAAATACCTGTACTTTCTACTTCTTACATTTTGAACACAAATACCTGTACTTTCTACTTCTTACATGTTGAACACAAATACCTGTACTTTCTACTTCTTACATGTTGAACACAAATACCTGTACTTTCTACTTCTTACATTTCCCAAACAGGCTGGTTCCTTTAGTTTGAATGTGTGTTTGGTGGCGTGATCATTATTATTTAGAGTCATTGCGTGCCTATTGATTTGAACACGATCCGTGTATCCATCATTTCCTGGTCTTCTCTAAAGAAGAGGGACCAATGAAAACGTTGTCATGTTGCCGTTGTTCAGCATGGAAACATTCATTAGCTAACAATGACATTATTGTTCTATTAATATAAAGGGAGGTCAGGTACTCTTTAAAGCAGCTGCTAGTTATGGGTACTTTTTACTTAAGTACATTTCAAAGCCCATACTTCTTTACTTTTACTTGAGTAAAGAAGTTTAGTCAGTACTTCTACTTTTACCAGAGTATTTTGAAACACGAGTATCTGTACTTCTACTTGAGTAAAGCATGTGGGTACTTTTTCCATCTCTGACCGGTGCAGCCTCCTACAAAACTGTCTGAGCTCTCAAAGGTTCCTCGAGTGCAACATCCTCTCGCCAGAGTGTGGAGGAAACAACCTGTTGAACATCCCAAAATATACTGCATGCTCTCCACTTGTTTCTGGAACCTTGGTCAGGAGACAATAGTATGAAGCCTTTTAAATATAATTGTGTAAGAGTGCATCTCTTCACATGGAGAGTACATGACGTGCTTTCTCTTCTAGTGTTTTAGTCTTTTAATAATGGTTACATATTTTGTGTTATCCATAATAAAACATAAATATTACAACGGCTCAGAAATGTAGGAAAACATAAGCAACTGGCAAATAAAATACCGATGCCCAAATGATGTCTAAGTAACATTGTCTGGCCACTGATCTAAACACTACCTTTTACTATAATGCTAAGAGGTTAAAACAAGAAGCTGACATACAAACTCAATATTTGTACTGGTATTTTATCCATTTTAAGGGGTGACAAAGTTTTCCCACACACTGTTCGCTCACATTTTTGGGGGGGACTTCAAGTTTAACCCAAAATGCTTTAGTCCTCCTTTATCTTAATTGGCTGCTTCATTCAAAAGCAACAGGTTGGGATTTTAGGACACTATTTGTCTGTCTTTCATCGTCAAATATGTACACAGTATCATTGACATTCAGCGCCATCAGTCATCATCCTCACCCATCACAAATGGTGTGTGTGTGTGCGTGCGTGCGTGCGTGCGTGCGTGCGTGCGTGCGTGCGTGCGTGCGTGCGTGCGTGCGTGGCCACCGTTCTCCTTGTGCTCTGAAGTAATCTGCTGCTGTTAATTAGTCGTAATAGGACCATGTGAATCAGCGAGTTGGCGGTTTTACCCCGCTGGCCCCGGCGCACCTTGTTATGCTGATGACTATCTCAGAAAGTTTCTCATGAGATGATCTTTCATGGCCTGCCAGCAGAGGCCTCTCCACGCCATGAATCCCTAATGAGTCCACATGAAGGCGATTAATATTAATGGGTTGTCACAACACCAAATCACATCTAATTTTATTGCAAATTTCAATGAGGCGCTAGATGGATTTGTTAAGGTCACACGCAGAGGGGAGGCGGCTGTGAGGAAACTGACAAATTAAGCCAAAAAAAATTATCAGGAGATGTGGCACTGCAATTAAAACCTCACACACACACACACACACACACACACACATTAACCCTGCCTACTCCCTTTGAGGATTTGTGAGGGCAGGAGCATTTGTAGCTTTCAATGATTGTATCGTAGCTGTAAGTTATGCCTCTTTAGAGAATCTAGAGAGGTTCAATCTGACGAAACACCCAAAATACACTGATCCAAAAAACTCTCAATGGACAGTTTGCGTAACATTTTTATCAGCACTTCTCATTCTCTGTTTTTGTTTCTGCATGTGTCAACTCCCCTCGATGTTTGTTGATGTCTGTGTCTGCAGAGAGTGTGTAAGTGTGTGTGTGTGTGTGTGTGCATGTGTGTGTGCATGTTTGTGTCTGACCCTGTGTTCCTCTTCTCTGCAGTCATTCTCCCTGCATCTGGTTTTGATAAGGACCAACACTGTGGAGGTGAGTGGATGAACAGCTGCCTCACGTTGTTGTGCATGTCTACGTTTTCCCTGTACAGTATGTGTCCTCAGATGTCTGTCCATGATGTGTGTTCATGCATTATATGTGCATTTTCATGTGTATCTCTGTCTGTCAGAGGAGCAAGAACAAAGTTATGTACACTACAGTGTCACCAGGACGGGCCACAACTTGTCCATCTTTTAAAAAACGTTTTGAGACTCATTTGCAAACTAAAGATTATTTTCACAACCCTGTATGAAACCAAAATGACTGACAGGAAGTACAAAGCCAAAAGTACAATCCTGAGTAAAGCCTCAGTATTCTCTGTCAGTCAAAGTTGTGATTCAGCATTGAAAATATAGGAATTTAGATTCTTAAATAGATTGAAATGTGTCTTAAAGGGGCTCTGTTCTGATCATTTCCAGGTGTATATCAGTATGTAGTGTCTCTACTTTAAAGAGTCCTCTCCTGCTGATGTTCAGGTGTATATCAGTATGTAGTGTCTCTACTTTAAAGAGTCCTCTCCTGCTGATGTTCAGGTGTATATCAGTATGTAGTGTCTCTACTTTAAAGAGTCCTCTCCTGCTGATGTTCAGGTGTATGTCAGTACGTAGTGTCTCTACTTTAAAGAGTCCTCTCCTGCTGATGTTCAGGTGTATATCAGTATGTAGTGTCTCCACTTTAAAGAGTCCTCTCCTGCTGATGTTCAGGTGTATATCAGTATGTAGTGTCTCTACTTTAAAGAGTCCTCTCCTGCTGATGTTCAGGTGTATATCAGTATGTAGTGTCTCTACTTTAAAGAGTCCTCTCCTGCTGATGTTCAGGTGTATATCAGTATGTAGTGCCTCTACTTTAAAGAGTCCTCTCCTGCTGATGTTCAGGTGTATATCAGTATTTAGTGTCTCTACTTTAAAGAGTCCTCTCCTGCTGATGTTCAGGTGTATATCAGTATGTAGTGTCTCTACTTTAAAGAGTCCTCTCCTGCTGATGTTCAGGTGTATATCAGTATGTAGTGTCTCTACTTTAAAGAGTCCTCTCCTGCTGATGTTCAGGTGTATATCAGTATTTAGTGTCTCTACTTTAAAGAGTCCTCTCCTGCTGATGTTCAGGTGTATATCAGTATGTAGTGTCTCTACTTTAAAGAGTCCTCTCCTGCTGATGTTCAGGTGTATATCAGTATGTAGTGTCTCTACTTTAAAGAGTCCTCTCCTGCTGATGTTCAGGTGTATATCAGTATGTAGTGTCTCTACTTTAAAGAGTCCTCTCCTGCTGATGTTCAGGTGTATATCAGTATGTAGTGTCTCTCCTGTGACATGTCTCCATGCTTTAATGTTCAAAAAGCTCTTTATTTTTCTCATACTGCCTGTGCTGCAGCACTTCTTTTCACCCTCTGTCTGAAACCAGAGCCCAGTCTGCTCTGATTGGTTAGCTGGCCGGCTCTGTTGTGATCGGTCAACCGCTTAGAGATGTCCCGCCCCTTAGCCTATCACGTACAATGTGTTGGAGCGCTAGCCAATAGAAGCGTGGGTGTTACATAGTGATGTCACTTTGTTGTGGGGAGGCTGTGGCGCAGTGGACTAGTGCATTGGTGTTCGGATCAGGGGGGCACAGGTTCAAACCCCACTGCAGTCAGCATGTCGTTGTGTCCCTGAGACACTTCACCCCAAATTGCTCCTGTGGGGATTGCCCACAGTATTGAGTATGTAAGTCGCTTTGGATAAAAGTGTAATGTAATGTTGTGGAAGTAAACAAAGGAGTCCAATGGAGGTGTTTCAGGCCAAAAAAACGTAAAAGGGCCTCTTTAACCTAATTAAGAATTTACATTGTATTGGATGTATGACATAAAGCCAGTAATGTGGGATGAACGTTTTCGCACCAGGATGTGATAACATATCTTAACACTCCACGTGTCTTCTTCTTCTTCCAGCGTTCACCTCCATCCACCTGATCGCCACTGGAGTTTCCTGTTTCCTGGGGGCGGGGCTTCTGTCCTTCTTGATCTATGTCTACTGTCAGCGCTTCCATAAGCCTTCGCAGGAGTCAGCCGTCATCCACCCCACCACCCCCAACCACCTCAACTACAAGGGCAACACCACGCCAAAGAACGAGAAGTACACACCCATGGAGTTCAAGGTATAAGAAAATCTAACATTTAGATTCTATACAGTGGTGCAGGGATGACGTATTTTTGTAGGCCGACCCGGAAGTAAGCTGCTCAAGGGTTCCCTCAACAAAAAAGCAATGCGATTTCTCCAAAGGATTTCGGAATATTGTAAAAAATAAGATCTGTGGAAAACGAACCTCAATCAATCAATGTTTATTTATATAGCCCAATATCACAAATGTTACATTAGTCTCAGTGGACTTCACAGTTTGTACAGAATATCAGTATGACAATACGACACCCTCTGTCCTTAGACCCTCACATCGTACAAGGGAAAACTTCCAGAGAGAAACCCCACAGTTTAAAGGGGAACATGGGAGAAACCTCAGGGAGAGCAACAGAGGAGGGATCCCTCTCCCAGGACGGACAGACGTGCAATAGATGCCGTGTGTAAATCGAAGAGATAATACATTTGACAACATAGGTAGACCAAATGTTTGGAAATGCATGTGTCTATAATAAGAAGATGAATCCACGAGGATGTCAACCATCCTGTGGGAGCCATCAGGGAAGTAGTATGATGAGAGTCAGGCAGGACTGCAGAGACAGGTTCAGCCACGACTCGAAGTCCAGGACTCAGATCAGGACTCAGGATCTAGGACTCAGATCAGGACTCAGGACTCGGGATCAGCCACGACTCAGGATCCCAGTGTAGATAGACACCAAAAAGAAATGTGGGGGAAGCTGGGTTATTGGGAACATGAGAGTACACAGGTACAGACAGAGAGAAGGAAGGTGTCCCCCGACAGTCTAAGCCTATAGCAGCAAAACTAGAGGCTGAATCTAATCAGCCCTAACTATAAGCTTTATCAAAAAGGAAGGTCTTAAGCGCACTCTTAAAAACGGATAGGGTGTCTGCCGCCTGTTTGATAAATGCACGTTTTGTTCAGCCGGATAATCTCCACATGTCTGCCCTACTTTTATAATTTTCGAATCATAAATCTAATCAATAGATTTATCAATTCAATTCAATTTCAATTCAAAGGTTTTATTGTCATGTGCTCAAAGCTACAGTGTAGAAATGGCAATGACATTCTTCTGACCTGAGCTCCTCCAACAATGCAACATAATAAAATACAAAGTACTGCAAAAAGTCTATATACATGTCAAAAGAGTGCATGTAGATAAACACAACACAAATGGATGTTGATCACACACACAAACACACACAATGTTAACGCTGAAGATTCAAGGGCGATGTGATTCATGTTTTATTTAGAGACTTTATTCAGGCATTTATCTCAATGGAGCGCTAACCGCAGAAGATGAATTACCGTTCATCTTTATTCCTCCTTGCTCTCACACAGAACCTATAGGCTTCAAGCCGTAAACCAAATCCTTATTAATGGGCCCCATTAGCTTTCCGACGCATTAGTAAGGCCTCGACCTCCCCTTGCTATCGCTCTACTGTGCATTCACATTTACAGAGAGTCAAGAAACTATGTTCCCCAGAGGTTTATAGACTTTAAGTGCAGTTTTTCGGCCTCTCCACAACTTGTATTGATTGCTCTTGGTTGATTGGTTGAGTGTGTGATAATCAGTGATGTGGTCGTTACTCATTACTCATTACTTTAAAACAAAAAGTAATATATTACTTCTTTACCCTCTACATAAAGTAACTCGTTACATTATTACTTTTGCGTTACTCAGCAACAACAGCCTATAGCCACAACTTCAAACTTAGGCCTACATGTGCACACATATGGGGCGAAGCCTGCGAGCTAGTTCAGGCAGTCAACTCGAGCACCAATGATACATTAACACGTGACGCGTCTCTCTTACAACCAACCAAACACAATCTCCTAAACATGCCGCTCTATTTAAGCTGCCAGATCTGCCTGCCTCTGCCTCGCTAATGCTGCTGCTCTGTCACATAGCTGATGCGTTCACGTGCTGCTTGCCTGCCCCACCACCACCCCAGCTTCCACCTGTAGGTTCGGGGGGATAGTTACAGTATCTAATCATCACTCAATGTTCTATGAGGGCGGTGGTGGCGAAGTCCATAGGGACTTGGCTTGGCAACTGGAAGGTAACCAGTTCAAGTCCCAGAAAGACCGAGTGCTACCGAGGTGTCCCTGAGCAAGGCACCGTTCCCTACACTGCTCCCCGGGCGCCGGACATGATGGCAGCCCACTGCTCCTAACACTAGGATGGGTCAAATGCAGAGAAACCCTTTCGTTACATAGTACCTGTACTACGTAATGACAATAAGTTGAATCTTCTTCAATGAGTGATGAGGCCCGAGCCCAAACTCAACTATATGCTGCTCTAATAAACATATTAAGAACACGTGAGTTGTCTGACTGAAATAACAATTACTATTGCAATAAGGAAGACATAACACAAGTCTTTCTTTTATGCTCTTTAATCAAATAGGCTACCACAAGCGAACAGTCGGTGAAAACAGAACATCATCACTCTGGGTTCGGGGGTCTTTAGCTACTAGCTTCGTGTTAGCATGTTGCCTTTGCAGGTGCTAGGAGAGGTTTGATGTTGTTGTGTTTGCAGCAGTGCACCTTACCGTCACATTCCTGTCCTTTCTTCTGACACATTTAAAATAATGGGCATACCTCCACCCCTCCACCCCTCGAAAGTTATAGCTGTTATTGAGTCAGCCATGTCTCTGCACTGCAGCACCACCCCTGTGACAGTTGCATGTGGACAAGTCGCGCAAATGTTACGCAAATATTAACCTGCAGCGGAAATCCCTCTAGTCTGTCAAAGGGAGAATCTAGTCATTGTTTCGCGCAATGTTAGTAACTGTAGTGTGATTACTGAATGTATAACAGTAACGCGTTACATTACTGCGTTACTGAAAGTGTGTATGTGATTACAGTGAATCTCGTTACACCCAACACTGGGGATAATAGGCTCACATTTGAATAACCTGAACCAAAGGGAGTTTGATATTTGTCACCACTATCTCAGTTTGAATAGAAGCTCCAATAATTCTGTAAGTGCACGTACGAATCACTGATGTAAATCAATTAGATTAGGCTAATCCGACACCAGACACTTTTTTCTCATGACTTGGCAACAGCCATATATTTTCCAAAGTTCAAATCTAATAAAAATATTCCACGTCTCAGAAGCAGCAAAGTAATTCATTTAATTCAAAGGTCAAGGACCCTCCCCAATGGATGCTTTTTCCTGCTGATACTGCTCCGTTTCCTTGTATTAGAGCATGTGCCTGTTTTTTATGTGATTTTACACAAATTAATCACCGCGATTTTTCAAATTGGATATTTTTGTATTACATTACATGTTAACTTTCTTTCTGTCTGAACACATCTGACTTAAGTGTGTGTGCCGGCAATGATTTATGAGGTGGCCGACATGTGCAAAGGCGCTACAATGGCCCAAAACATTTCCATGAAGAGAAACGCGCTGCAGCTTTAGAAACGATACGAATATGAAAACACAAATGTACCAAAAGACATAGAAATGATTAAACATCCTCACCAACTTGATGAAACATGCACAGGGTTCACAAAAAGCGCTGCATAGACACAACGCTGCAAATACAAAACGATGCAAGAAGCTCAAAACACTAAAAAAGGATGCACACTGTTGGGACCTGAGCGCTTGTTGACGTTTGGGGATCAACAAACGTTTGTGGATTGTATACAAGATGGCCGACTGTCACTGTGAGGCCTTGTTTCGTCAGGACATTTTAAATGACTAGGTTATCTGTCTGCTTTCTTTCTGTCTTAACACATCTGACTCAAGTGTGTGCCGGCAATGATTTATGAGGTGGCCGACATGTGCAAAGGCGCCGCTGCTTTACGAATATAAAAAAACAAATGTACCAAAACACTTCTAGAAACATCTCCACCAACTTGAGCAAAAAAAGGGCAAGGTTTTCAAAAAGCGCTACAAATACAAAATGCAAGATCTCAAAACACAGGGAGACATTGTATATATTGCTTTTATTTAGGTCTTAGATTGACAATAAACTTGACTTTAACGGAAAATACAGGCTCTAAAAAATTAAGCACACTTTTGGGACCTGAGTGCTTGTTGAAGTTCGAGGATTATAAACAAGATGGCCAACTGTCACTGTAAGGCTGTTTCATCATTTGAAATGACTCGGTTATCTGCAGGCCACCGTAGATTCATGTTAAGCGTACCTGCATTTAGAAAATGTTCACCAACTTGACGAAACATGCGCAGGGTTCACACAACGCTGCAAATACAAAGCGATGCAAGATCTCAAAACACAGGGAAACGGAAAATACAGACTCTAAAAAATGATGCACACTTTTGGGACCTGAGTGCTTGTTGAAGTTCGGGGATTATAAAGATGGCCAACTGTAACTGTAAGGCTGTTTCATAACTGTGTTTCGCCAGTACATTTGAAATAACTATATATATAAATGTATTTATTAGGATAAACCCCCTTCAAAATAACAGAAAGCAAAGCATGACAAACCACGTACAGTCTGTTAAGTCAAATCCATGAAGTAATACATACAATCATTACAATTTGACAGTAGTGTCTAATAGATCAGTTTCATCAATAGCAAGAGCTGACAGTGAGATGATAATGCTGAAACGTACCCAATGATGACCCAACTAGGTTATCTGTAGGCCACCGTAGATTCATGTTAACCGTACCTGTCAACCTGCCAGTATCAAAGATCTTAACCAAAGCGTGACAGGGACATGTGACCACAACAACACCTCTCTTTTGTTTCTGATCCTATGAGCCTCCTGACTCTGGTTGTAATGGCTGTTATTGTTTCTGTGGACGCGGCGCTGACAGCCATCGTGGTGCGGAGAGCCTGAACTCATTATCTATAACGACAGGAGGAACAGCTGATGTGACGGTGCACGGCTACAGCGCTGTTTATCCAGCCGGTTCCTTCCCTCCAGGCCAATTTATGATGCCCAGCGTTTGTGTATTTCAGCGACTCTAACCTGATTATCTTCTGCCGCGGTCCCAGGAGCTGCTCAGATGGATTACATTAGTCTAATGCTTCCCCTGGAAAGTGTTTCACCTTATGCTCGGCTTTTACCCGAGACTCAGCAATTGCATTAGAATAATATGTGGGTTTTAGTCTTGTTTTTTATTTAAGAGACCTGCAGTGAATTCCCGCCATCTCATTTATTAGAGCCTTGAGTATGCTTGACATGAACTAAATTAAATTTGTTGAATTGGTTCGCTTTGGTTGTGAATACATTTAGAGCACAGAGGCTATAACCTCGAGGCGAGTGGAGGTACTTTATTCACCCGCGGGGGAGAATTACAGATATTATTTTTACTTCCTACATAAAACAGAGTCCACATTGTGAAAAATCTTTATTTTAACAATTCAATTCCAACTTTACGATTATAATCGAGTCTTCGAACCTCTTAAAATAACTGAAAAAACATCTTCCAGCATATTTTCTTTTTTATAGAAACTCAAGACACATGAGCTCATTGTCCCATGAGGTCATTGTTTAAATAAAGTACATGTTTTTCAATTATTTTCTAGTCAGTAATATGGCATACAATAGCATGTGATTTATTAGAGCTATAAGTATTTGCAATTGTACAGTGCTATGATCACTTTAATGTAAAAAGTACATATTTTTAGAATGGTCACACTACTTTAATATGCTATGTATGTCACTAAGTTTTACCTAAATTGCTGCTACTCGTTTTTTAGCCATGGTTGTTTACTTATTTGTCTTAATTTGTTTGTATTTACTAATGTGTGCTTTTTATTTATTTCTTATTTAATGCTTTTTCTTTTTTTACCTGCTTTGCCACATTTGCTGTAACACTGTAAATTTCCCCGCTGTGAGATTAATAAAGGGATTCTGATTCTGAAATCAAACTTTTTTCTCCACATTGAGTCCACAAAAACCTCTATTAATAACTGAAAAAACATCTTCGTGCAATCGGTCTAAAGCTTTTGGCTTTTGACCGATTGCTCCTCAGCACAGGAGATGAGTTCAATTCCACGATTCCACATGTGAACAAAAATTACATTTCTCTGGGTCTGGGTGACCGTTTTTTTTACGCCTCTCCATTACTAACCACATTCTGGGCCTGTAATGAACTTTGAGTCCCTCTTCAACACAAGCAGTTACTGAAAACAAACCTATCCTCATGACCTTGCAGCGCGAGAGAACAACAACAAAAGACATCAAACAAGTTGATGATGAAATTAATTAGATTTCAATATCAACTTGGTTGTTAATAACTGAAAAAACATCTTCCAGCATATTTTCTTTTTACAGAAACTCCTATGAGCTCATATGTTGTCCTATGAGGTAATATCTTCTAGTCAGTAACATGGCATACAATAACATTCATTCAAGCTATGAGTGCATTCCTAATTTTCTCTCCACTGTGTCATTCCAGACGCTCAACAAGAACAACCTGCTGCCGGATGAAAGATCTAACTTCTTCCCGACGCCGCTCCAACAAACCAACGTCTACACCACCACCTACTATCCCACGGCACTCGGCAAATTCGACTACCAGCCAAACTCCTCCCCCTCGCCCTGTAGGACCTACAACCAAAACAACAACAGCTGAGACTCGCCCCTCCATCTCTCCGAACCCCCCCCACCCACCCCCACCCCCACCCCCACCCCCCCCTCGCTAACGGACACCACCCCGAACGGTGATATAACTGAACCGACGTGAACTGTAACGTTTCTCAGAGCTCGGACAGTTTCCCTCAGTTCGTCACCGCCATTTTCCTTCGCTCCTATCGTCTCTTCCGCATCGTTGGGTTTGTGTCCTCAAGGGCGTTTTTTGGAACTTTCCATCAGGAGGTGTCGGGGTTCGGAAGGGGGGTGTTATGGTAACGGCCTGAGTGGATATAGCAGGGTCAACTCAAAGCTTCACGGGGGGATTTAGTGGAAAATTCCACTAAGACGAGTTTTGGCTTTTGACCGATTGCTCCTCAGGTGATGAGTTCAATTCCACGATTCGACACGTGAAAAAAAACGTACATTTCCCTGGATCTGGGTCACCGTTTTTGTACGCCTCTCCATTACTAACCACATTCTGGGCCTGTAATGAACTTTGAGTCCCTCTTCAACACAAGCAGTTACTGAAAACAAACCTATCCATATGTCCATGCACAGCGAGAGAACCACAACAAAAGACTCAAACACAGTCGATGATGAAATTAATTACAGATCAATATCAACGTGGTTGTTTGGGATTTCACGTGACGGAGAGATAAGAACTTCTGAGTCGATTGCGCTTTTTGGACGGTTGTTTGTAAGAGTCACAATCCTCAATAACAGTGGATTCACACGCCCTCTGTGGACAAGGACGTAAAGTCAAATCAAGGGGGATTGTGGGAAGTGTACATAAAGCTTTGGGATGCCTTGGGTGCCTGTATGCAAAAGAGGGCGGGGGCGAGATTTCTTTCTATTTCTTCTGTTTCTTTTCCACGAATAAAGACTTCTAAAAGGGAATTGATTGATTCTCCAATTGATTCTCCAATGGATGCATCGATTCTACTGAGTGCTTAATAGCCCGGTGGTCATATCAAATATGGCCAGTGTGCTGAACAACTGGATTGGGTTTTCTATGATTGTAGAATAAGCTAGTAGACTGGCACTTGTTTTGTTTTTTCTAAATGTTTGTTTTATTCTTAGACAAGCTGTAGCATAGGAGGACATATTTTGTTAAGTAAGATATAGCTGATTAATTCTTGTTTCTCTAATTTCACATTCCTTTGTTGTTTCTTGAGTTTTCATTAGTTTGGTAAGCATCTTCAATATGTGAAATAAACGATAAAACAATACAAATATTGACATGGTTTTTACACAGAATGACGGTAACATAACGTGTGTGTGTGTGTGTGTGTGTGTGTGTGTGTGTGTGTGTGTGTGTGTGTGTGTGTGTGTGTGTGTGTGTGTGTGGACAGAGGGGTATTTTGTACAATGTAAATGCTTTCATACATATGACTATATATGAGGTTTTTTTGTGCATTTTTTTCCACATACTGTCGCAGGCATTCTACTGTGTTTCTATATTTCATACATGGGAAGCTAGTCATTGTAAGTTAAAGCATCACAGGTGGAACTGACACTATTTAAAGTCATAGCTTGGTTTATAAAGGGCATTTTCACAGCTATATTTTATTATTATTATTGCCTGATGATCGATGAATGCTAACCCAGCGATGCTTTTCGGTTCAGCTACTGTACATGCACGAGAGCTCTATCTGTATATAGACAGCAGGCCCAGTGTAAAACCTGCAGAGGATCGTGTAAATGTATCTGTATATTGTATAGCTAACACTGTTTGTTTAAAAAAAAGCCTTATAGTTGTTTAAAAAAAAGTGCAGCAGCTAAGTACACACCAACCATGAGGTTTGTTTGGGGACAGAGCTCCGAAAAGTGACCTGAAACAGCTGCTCAAACATCAAATATACAGAAAAAACACAAATCCACACTGAGAAGAACTGCGTAACACTAATATAAGGGACAGAAACAAACACTACAGACTGCAAAAAGTCATATATGATGATAAAATTGAATTAAAAAAAGTCATTTTGATCCAAACTAAGCCTCTATCTGAAAGCGAGTGATCTGATTGGTCCTCTGTGAGCTCTGTATCTGAAAGCCAGTGATCTGATTGGTCCCCTGTGAGCTCTGTCCCCTGCGATGTGAGGCTCTGTGCCCTTCTATGCAACTTACCAGGTGTACTGTTAGACCTGTCATGTAGACTGTAATCACTGCCTTTTAGACACTGTGAATTTTTTGGTACCCTATATTTTTGTATATTGTACATTATAAAGGATAATAAACCTTGATGCCAACACACCAGCGTGCTCAGTGTGCTCCGTCACAGCTGGGGAAGGTTTGAGACCTTTAAAGGAGAAGATTTATGGTTTATTTTTGTTTGAATTAGAGTTATAAGAGACTTGAAGATGCTGCAGTGAGACCTTTCTTCCACAAATCAAAAAAATACAAAATTAAACCAATCTTTTAGTACAGAGGTTATTTAGAAAGCTGCAAGGGGTATGTGACAATTAAAAGCAATGTTTATTCAAATTGACATGTACACAATTCCTAAAATAATGATACTATGCTAAGTTCAATAAAACAAATCCACATTTTACATTTAATACTCGTGTTTTCAAAGCAGTCTAATTAGCCGAAAACATTGAATTGCCTCAACAAAGGTCATCATGTTCAACATGGTATTTGTTCAGTTTGACCTTGAAGGCACTTTTGATGTTAAATGACAGAAAGTAATCAGAAATATGGATTTGTGAGTTCATCTTAGAAGCATAACTGCTGAAAACACAGTGGAAGAAATAAAAAATACGCCTCAGTTTCTTAATTAATTGCAACTTTTCAATGGGCGCTGTTCAACGCAACTACAATGCTATCTTGTTATTTCATGAATACATAAGATTGGTTTGCCATTTGGCTGTTATTGTTGTTGTTTTGTAAATCGGACAATGACAAGCTTTTTGTCCTACCAAATGTGTATTGTGCTGCTCAGGAGATACTTGGTTAAAACAATACATCTTAAAGAGGGCACGCTATTGAAAGAAGTTTGGGAACAGTTTTAGTGCTGCCCTATAACTGTGCATATGCAATAGTGCACCACAGTTCAGTAAAGTCACAGTTATCTGCAGACAGGCCCTTCATCCCCAGAACAAATGGCTGCTGTGCTGTGTGAGGAGAGAGAGGAGAGGAGAGGAGAGAGGAGAGAAGAGACGGATGGGGAAAAGGAGCCGAGTCGTCAGGGTGAGTCCAGCTGAGAGACCGTGGATCACTGAAGCTGCCAGAGAACTGAGACCTGTCCTCCATCATCACACCACCATCACTCTGCTGCAGAGAACCAGAGCAGAGAGCAGCTGCTGTCACACGGGCAGAGGAGGGAGGATGAGGATGATGAGTTTTTTTACTCCGATGGTTCAGTTTAGAGGAGAATCAGAGGGAAACACTGCAGTGTCACAGCTAATAGGAGATGGCAAAAGTACACACACCCTTTACTCCAGTAGAAGTACAAATACTCGTGTTTAAAAATACTCTGGTAAAAGTTGAATTATTGACTAAACTTCTTTACGTATTGTCATACTGATATTCTGTACAAACTGTGAAGTCCACTGAGACAAATGTAACATTTGTGATATCGGGCTATATAAATAAACATTGATTGATTGATTGATTTACTCAAGTAAAAGTAAAGAAGTATGGGCTTTGAAATGTACTTCAGTAAAAAGTACCCATAACTAGCAGCTGTTTTAAAGAGTACCTGACCTCCCTTTATATTAATAGAACAATAATGTCATTGTTAGCTAATGAATGTTTCCATGCTGAACAACGGCAACATGACAACGTTTTCATTGGTCCCTCTTCTTTAGAGAAGACCAGGAAATGATGGATACACGGATCGTGTTCAAATCAATAGGCACGCAATGACTCTAAATAATAATGATCACGCCACCAAACACACATTCAAACTAAAGGAACCAGCCTGTTTGGGAAATGTAAGAAGTAGAAAGTACAGGTATTAGTGTTCAACATGTAAGAAGTAGAAAGTACAGGTGTTTGTGTTCAAAATGTAAGAAGTAGAAAGTACAGGTATTTGTGTTCAAAATGTAAGAAGTAGAAAGTACAGATATTTGTGTTCAACATGTAAGAAGTAGAAAGTACAGGTATTTGGGTTCAAAATGTAAGAAGTAGAAAGTACAGGTATTTGTGTTCAACATGTAAGAAGTAGAAAGTACAGGTATTTGTGTTCAACATGTAAGAAGTAGAAAGTACAGGTATTTGTGTTCAACATGTAAGAAGTAGAAAGTACAGGTGTTTGGGTTCAAAATGTAAGAAGTAGAAAGTACAGGTATTTGTGTTCAACATGTAAGAAGTAGAAAGTACAGGTATTTGGGTTCAAAATGTGAGAAGTAGAAAGTACAGGTATTTGGGTTCAACATGTAAGAAGTCAAAGTAAAAAGTCGTCAGAAAAATAAGTAGTGGAGTAAAGTACTGATACCAGAAGAACTTAAGTACAGTAACAAAGTATTTGTACTCCACTACTTCCCACCTCTGCAGCTAACCGGAACTTTCTCACATTGTCTAATAAAAAGAGCCGTAGATCTTACCACAAACATCACAACACCTATCCACACAGAAAATACTGAAACGTTGACTTTCATTTAATGCATTATGTCAACAGATTTCACATAACTGTATTAGGTTAGTTGAAAGCAATACTTTTAACTATGCGATTAATATTATAGTATTGTAATGTATAGTATTAAAAGTACATTCTGATGCCTTTACACCCGAGGTGGGAGAAGTACTCAGATCTTGTACTTGAGTAAAAGTAGAAGTACTCAGATATTGAGTAAAAGTAGAAGTACTCAGATCTTGTACTTGAGTAAAAGTAGAAGTACTCAGATCTTGTACTTGAATAAAAGTAGAAGTACTCAGATCTTGTCCTTGAGTAAAAGTAGAAGTACTCAGATCTTGTCCTTGAGTAAAAGTAGAAGTACTCAGATCTTGTCCTTGAGTAAAAGTAGAAGTATTCAGATCTTGTACTTGAGTAAAAGTAGAAGTACTCAGATCTTGTACTTGAGTAAAAGTAGAAGTATTCAGATCTTGTACTTGAGTAAAAGTAGAAGTACCAAAGTGTAGGAATACTCTGTTACAGTAAAAGTCCTGCATTCAAAATGTTCCTCAAGTAAAAGTAGAAAAGTATTATTAAAATATAGTTAAAGTAGCCACAGTAAAAGTAGTCATTGTGCAGATTGGTCCATTTCAGAATAATATATATGATATGTTTTATAATGATTGATCATGAAAGTGTTCTCAAAGCTGGTAAAGGTGCAGCTAGTTTGAATGACTTTGTATACTGCAGGGTAGCTTGTGGATTTACTCCAGGTGGAACTAAAGTCTGATTTAACACTTGATTATATTTCACATCATTCATCCACATCTGTAAAGTAACTAAAGATATTAAATACATGTAGTGGAGTAGAAGTACACCATGTACCTCTGAACTGTAGTGGAGTAGAAGAACAAAGTAGCAAAAAGTAGTGAGAAAATGTACTTTACACCTCTGCACACGGGACAGAAAATACACTAAATAAAATCTGATAAAACACTGTGCGTCTGTAGCCCTCACATAAATAACTGAGTGCACTGCTGTGATTCTGCATGGAGGAACTATATCACTGGATGTCAGATTGGAGCACTTTTCATCCCCTAAAATACACACACATGCCAATGATTTCACATATTGCATAAGACCTTCTCATTTGGTTCGATGCAGCCCTCGCTGTACCTCTCAATTATAAAGAGCGGCCTCTCTGCAGTTTTATTAATGGTCGCAGTGAAAGCATTAATCAGTTGGTATTCTGCTGACGGACAGATGCAGCGACCGGCTCTCTGGCAGGCGGCCAAGAGGAAGTTAGCCGGGAGGAAGCTGTGGGCTGGAGGAGGAGGTAGAGGAGGCGCTCAGATGAGATGGTGATGGGGAGGAATCAGGGAGGAGACCATGCTCAGAGTTATAATTCAGCCTCTGTGTGACAGGGAGGAACGAGAAAAACGCTGAGGAAGAACTCCAGATTCAGCTCGGTGGTGATCTGGGATATTAAAATGCCTTGTCTTTTGTTATACCTGTGTTATTTATGTTCTCAATGTTATATTTGATTTGATTTCTATACATTTCGTTTTTCATATTATCATGTTGAATTTTTGGGATTTGAGACCTTAAACATGTTGTGACCCCTTTTTAACCCTTAGATGCATAAGTGGGTCTTTTTTTACCCGGTGAGGTGGTTCTCTTGAAGTATCTTTGTAATTACATTTTTTTATCATTTCATATTCCAGCTATTCCACAAAAAACATGTTTTGGATATCATGCCATTTACATTTTAAATTTAAATGTTATACATTTGAAGAAATTGTAGTTTTTGTATTACTACCCCAAGCTTCCATAAGTGGGTCAAAAATGACCCGCATGCATTTCCTATGGGATCCTATGGGAACCTTTGATTCTTATCACCTGTTGCTGTCAGGAATACATTCACTGTAGACCACACAGACTACATCACAAGTGACACCTCTCAGGAAGATTGTTTTACACAGCAAGCTCTGATACCTGTCAGTATAATAATAATAATAATACATTATATTTGTATAGGGCTTTTCAAGGACTCAAAATCGCTTTACAATATAAGGGAAGGTTAGGGTGGGGGGTATAGGACTATCCAACTTGATCAACCGGCATGGATTGATGGGGGGTGGGCTATGATGAGTAGACAAGAGGAGAAGAGATGAGTTTTGAAAAGGGACTGGAATACTGTGAGGGTCTCAGAATAGCGGAGATCTTTGCATCAATATGTTCAAAACGTTTTTTTTCTAAATGTAAAAAGAAAATTATAAAATTATAAATAGTGAAAAATTAAATATAAAATATTTCTAGTGTGAACCAAAATATAATACTAAATATTATACAAGTGATTTTTCTTAACCAAAATGACAAAAATGGCATAAAAACACATATTATTCTAATATGGGTCCTTTTTGACCCACTTATGGAAGAGTGTAGGGTCCAGTCACTCGTGCATCTAAGGGACTGTTCATCTACATTGGCGTACTATTGGATGTCAAGGGAAATGTGAGAAAATAACTAATAAAGAATAAGTTTAAAAAAAATAAAAGAATGCCTTGTCTTTTTATGCTGCTGCAATGCAAACATTCCCTAAATTGGGATCAATAAAGTACTTCTTATCTTATCTTATCTTAAAGGGGACCTATCATGCAAAATGCACTTTTGTACGTCTTGTATACATGAATATGTGTCCCCGGTGTTCCAGGGAACTCACCAAGTGTCAGAAAACACAACCCTCTCTATTTTCCTCCATACCCAAATCTCTAAAAAAGGGGCTGCAACGGATCTGATAAAAACTGATCCAGATTTGAACACTGTCCTGACGTCAGGACGGTGGCGCTACGGCTATTGGGCCAACTCCACCAATCAGGAGGAGACAGCCACGGCCATTGCCGTTTGAAAGCGCTGGAGACGCTGTAGTACATATGCCAGGCCTGTAGATGGTGCTGTTCTCACTGAATCTGCCCTTGCAAAAACAGGGCAAATTGAGCAAAATGAGGCATGGCTAAAATGCATGATCTGTTTGGTATTTTGAAAAAAAAAAAGTATAAATATGCCTTATATAGGTATGGTCCTACACTATATTATTAAAATATAGCATGATAGGTCCACTTTAAAAGGAGTTGTAGAAGGAATTCATTTATATTACATGATCATGTGATGTAAGCCATGCTCGTGGGTGCATGTGTAGTTTGTTTAAAGATATCTTTGTTCGCTGAGAAAAAACACCAGATTCAGTTTGGTGGTGATCTCTGATATTACTATTTTTAGGCATATCTTATAGGTCTCAGATATATACAAAACATGTCTATGAAGTGTTTGGCTCGAAGTACCAAAAAGATCACCCATTCTATCCCTCTATTTCAGCCCTGTTACTAAAGTGATGATTCTGGGTCCGTAGCTTTTTTAAATGTTGTATTTCCTACTTCTTTACACATACTCTCTCTAGTACAGGTTAGCTCTGAGTGTTAGCGATGCTTGCTAATGTCAACACAGACCATATTACGTCCAAAATATGTCCGGCATTGTTTCTGATAGCGACGTTTCTGATAGGGCCGTGGGTCTAAAGCCCGCCCACATTTCAGATATTACGTCATATCGGCAGCAAATCTGGATCAGCTCCGTTGTAGCCCCGTTTTTAGAGATGTGGGTACGGAGGAAAAGAGAGAGGGTTTTATTTTCTGACACTTTGTGAGTTCCCTGACACACCGGGGACACATATTTATGTATAAAAGACATCAAAACGTTTTGCATGATAGGAGACCTTGAAGAGGAGTTGTAGAAGGAACATGTTTGCAGTGTGACTCCATAGGGTCATGTCAAGTATTCTGTCTCTTATACTGTTGTATAACAATATCATATTTTAACTCCAACCACCTCTGTGTCTGTGGCTTTAATGTGTTTCTATTTGGTTATTTGGTTATGTTGTGAGTGTTTAAGATATCGGATCCACGACAGAGTTTTGTTAAAAACAGAGATACCTGCTATACGTGGAAAATGACTCGGCATCTTTTACAAACAAGGCACTGAGAGCCACATTAATCAGGAGTTATCTTTGAATTATCACCTGAGAACCAGTGTCAGCGAATGGAAGAAATATCCCCTTATCAAATCAAGCAATACTAAATATTAAAGTGTTTTAAATGCATTTGTATCAGAAACGGTGGTGCCAGGTTATGCAAAACTCTGAGTGGCTTATAAATTGTATTCACAGCTAGTTTTATCACGTAAGGAGCTTAGACTGCAGAATCTTTGGCACAACTGGTTGTTGCAGCTCTAGAGTGCTTTATGGCAATGAGGGTCCTCAAAATAAAGTGTTTTAATATCTGTACGCATGTTTGGGGTCTACAGAGAAGTGGAAACAATAATGACAAAAGACCTGTACACTCCAAAGACGGTACAATCCCTTTCCTCTCCATTTCTAGAAGTGTTTGACACGATATGCGATGAAATCTGTTTCATTTAGTGCGTGCATCAAGTTTTGTTGAAACAGAAATACCTGCTACGTGAAATATGAATAGACTAAGCATCTTTAACAAACAAGGCACTGAGAGCCACATTAATCACGAGTTATATTTGAATTAGTACCAGTGTTTTTTATTAAGCGGATGGTTGAAATAACCCTTTATCAAATCAAGCAATAATAAATATTAAACGTTTTTACATGAATTTGTATAAGAAATGGTGGTGCCAGGTTTTGCAACAGGTGTATTAATTGTAACTACAGGCTTAGTGCGTGTTCAATCATTATTCATGCTTAGTAAATTAGTAATAAACCATTAATAAGAACTTTTGATTTGCCTAATGGGAAATGTTTCTGGCTGGTCTACCATGCACCGCAATCACCTTGTTTGTCTTTTTGATTTAGTTTCATTACAACTGGGAAAATTGACAGCTGCAGAACGTCGCTCTGTAATCCCATCCATAACATGACTATCACTCAATGTGTCCAAAATATAAGGATCAGGTTGAGACTGAAAATACACTGAAACAGAACAATCTTATTTCATGGTACATGCAATTTGCAAAGCTGACAAAATACTGTCAAAACAACAACAGTGCAGATGGCTAGTGGTCATATAACTAGATTTCTTCCACATCCAAATTGTAAAATGTCACTTTTTCCTTCATCTCTTCCCAGAGCAGGAAGAGCAGCTATATGAGAGATCACGATACCTCGAAATGACGCAAGAATCACAAGATAACACTTGTGTAGCTACCGCAGTATAAATGTACCTCAGAATCTCTAATAGCGGTCACATTTCTACTTCAGTCAGACAACTCACGTGTTTCTTAATATGTTTATTAGAAGCAGCATATAGTTTGAGTTTGGCGTCTAGGCTCGGGCCTCATCACTCCACAGATATACAAAGAACATTGAGTGATGATTAGATAACTATCCCCCGAGCCTACAGGTGGAAGCTGGGGTGGAAGCTGGGGTGGAAGCTGGGGTGGAAGCTGGGGTGGAAGCTGGGGTGGAAGCTGGGGTGGAAGCTGGGGTGGTGGGGGGGCAGGCGAGCAGCAGCAACATGAAACACAGCAGCAGGAACATGAACGTAGCAATAGCAAGTGAACACAGCAGTGGCAGCAGCAGCATAGCGAGGCAGAGGCAGGAAGACCTGGCAGCTTAAATAGAGCGGCATGTTTAGGAGAATGTGTTTGGTTGGTTGTAAGAGAGACGCGTCACGTGTTAATGTATCATTGGTGCTCGAGTTGACTGCCTGAACTAGCTCGCAGGCTTCGCCCCATTTGTGCATGGTATAAAACCATTATATACCACACAACCCTACACTTTTATGTCATGTTTCACAGTCAGGAAACCTTCTTTTACTTCCCTATGGCATTTTACATAAAACATATACAGAAACTCCTTCACCCCTATAGCCATTTTCTTCCTAAACTCAGGAGGTAATTTGACCATCAGGGGAATATTGAGGCCTTATAGGATGATGATTATCTCTGACTTGAACTTGATTATAATATATGCTGGCCATACTCTGTCTGGCGATGACAGAATAGACCTTGTGTATTTATTCAATTGCTGGTTTGCTGATTGTTCATTCATGCGCTGCTGCTGAGTCTCTGTTGCCAAATGTTATATCATCAGCAAAACCAATAGCCCCTGCGGAGAGTAAAAAGTAAAAAGTTGGACTTTAACACGTTCCTTTTGATACAGAAATCCTTGTGATGAATGTTTGACGGGCCGAGCATGTTTTTGTGAGAAACTTCAAACACTATACGAGCGTCCAGCATTGATCACAGCTGCATCATTTCGACCAGCTGATGTTTTTCCATGTTTACAGAGAGGTTGTTTTTGATGTGTGTTGTGCAGACAGACGTGTGCGTTCTCACACAACGAGACAGGATGGGCAGATCACAAAGTGTCTGGAGTTACGGCCAGAAAACGCTCTCAGAGTCGGCAGGGAACCAGATCTTTGTCGCCTCCGCCATCACTGGGTCATTGTTCTTTATGATTCATCAGCTTAGCAGTAATCCACTCGCCTGTGTGTGTGTGTGTGTGTGTGTGTGTGTGTGTGTGTGTGTGTGTGTGTGTGTGTGTGTGGTGTGTGTGTGTGTGTGTGTGTGTGTGTGGTGTGTGTGTGTGTGTGTGTGTGTGTGTGTGTGTGTGTGTGTGTGTGTGGTTGCGTGCATGCGTGCGTGCGTGCGTGCGTGCGTGCGTGCGTGCGTGCGTGCGTGTGTGTGTGTGAGCAAAGCCTGTCTGGAAGGGAATTGATTGTAATGGAAGTTTAATCAAAGGAGTCAAAAAGTCACTGAAGTGCAATGTGTTGAAGAATAAAATCAACCCGTCTGTCCAGGTCTGTCTCTCTAACCTGTCTCCTTTAACTGACCAACAATGCCACTTTATTCCTAGTTTACGCAACTTAAGCCCTGATTGTTTGCTCCATTCATACAAATCAAGTGTGAACTGCTCAAAGTCCAGCATTCGGTTTTCTAACATGTACATTGTCTGTGTTAAAGGGGGCCTCTCCTGCTGATGTTCAGGTCTATATCAGTATGTAGTGTCTCTACTTTAAAGAGTCCTCTCCTGCTGATGTTCAGGTCTATATCAGTATGTAGTGTCTCTACTTTAAAGAGTCCTCTCCTGCTGATGTTCAGGTCTATATCAGTATGTAGTGTCTCTACTTTAAAGAGTCCTCTCCTGCTGATGTTCAGGTGTATATCAGTATGTAGTGTCTCTACTTGAAAGAGTCCTCTCCTGCTGATGTTCAGGTGTATATCAGTATGTAGTGTCTCTACTTTAAAGAGTCCTCTCCTGCTGATGTTCAGGTGTATATCAGTATGTAGTGTCTCTACTTTAAAGAGTCCTCTCCTGCTGATGTTCAGGTGTATATCAGTATGTAGTGTCTCTACTTTAAAGAGTCCTCTCTTGCTGATGTTCAGGTGTATATCAGTATGTAGTGTCTCTACTTTAAAGAGTCCTCTCCTGCTGATGTCCAGGTGTATATCAGTATGTAGTGTCTCTACTTTAAAGAGTCCTCTCCTGCTGATGTTCAGGTGTATATCAGTATGTAGTGTCTCTACTTTAAAGAGTCCTCTCCTGCTGATGTTCAGGTGTATATCAGTATGTAGTGTCTCTACTTTAAAGAGTCCTCTCCTGCTGATGTTCAGGTGTATATCAGTATGTAGTGTCTCTACTTTAAAGAGTCCTCTCCTGCTGATGTTCAGGTGTATATCAGTATGTAGTGTCTCTACTTTAAAGAGTCCTCTCCTGCTGATGTTCAGGTGTATATCAGTATGTAGTGTCTCTACTTTAAAGAGTCCTCTCCTGCTGATGTTCAGGTGTATATCAGTATGTAGTGTCTCTACTTTAAAGAGTCCTCTCCTGCTGATGTTCAGGTGTATATCAGTATGTAGTGTCTCTACTTTAAAGAGTCCTCTCCTGCTGATGTTCAGGTGTATATCAGTATGTAGTGTCTCTACTTTAAAGAGTTCTCTCCTGCTGATGTTCAGGTGTATATCAGTATGTAGTGTCTCTACTTTAAAGAGTCCTCTCCTGCTGATGTTCAGGTGTATATCAGTATGTAGTGTCTCTACTTTAAAGAGTCCTCTCCTGCTGATGTTCAGGTGTATATCAGTATGTAGTGTCTCTACTTTAAAGAGTCCTCTCCTGCTGATGTTCAGGTGTATATCAGTATGTAGTGTCTCTACTTTAAAGAGTCCTCTCCTGCTGATGTTCAGGTGTATATCAGTATGTAATGTCTCTACTGTGACATGTCTCCATGCTTTAATGTTCAAAGTGTGCGCCAGAGAGCTTCAGAGGAGACGCAGCGTCAGAAAATAACAACGAGAAACATTGAAATCTAGCTCATTAACTTCAGCTAACTTTATGCGAGCGGCAACATGGATTGATTTTTAGTGAAGTTACCTAAAGTTAGAGAGGAGACATCGTCTGGCAGAAAACGTGTGTCACTTGCACACTTTTGGCTGTCTGTGGAGACCGAGTTCCCCCACCTCGCCAAAAAGGCTTTTCCGCATTGACTTTGATCAAAACGCTACTCAGCCAATCAAATCGGTGCAGTCAGTGAGTCAGCACGATAGATTCAAACACACACACAGAGACGAGACAAGAGGAGAGAAACAGTCGGAGTCATTTCAAATGGCGGAAGGTAGACAGCGAAAACAGAGCATTTAATGTTAATGTTACATGTTCTCTCACTGGACCTCTTTGAAATGCAATTGAATGCCCCTGCATTATAGCAACAACAACAACAACAATAATAATAATAGCAATAATAATTGGGAGGGGGGGTGCGGCTGTTCTTATGTTCTCTGAGGGGAGGCTCACCTTCCCACACTTTGAAAACCCCTGTACTAAAGGAAAGGGAAAACCCCAAAAAGCATAATAGGACATCTTTAACATAGCCGTTAATACAAACAGCATCACACAAGTTTGCATTCATTAAGCAGAAATCAGGCAGACATTTTGACACACATTGTCAGAAAGCTATAAGGCCAAAACTAAGACCGACTCAACTCTGTCAACAAGTCTTAGAGGTCAGGAGGTCGTGGAGTTGAAGAAGCACCAGGGACGCTCTCCTTGCATTTCGTTGTAAGAACACAGTGGGGGTTAATGATGGCCGGAGTTAACAGAGAGACAGAGAGAGATGAGAGGCAGAGAGGCAGCCGGCAGTGATGGAGCGCCTCTCCTCCTCCTAATAAAGCAGAGAGGGGAAACCTAACGAGGTTAAATCACCTCCAACACCTCCCTCTCTCAGCGTCCACATTCGACCGTTAAAGTAGCCGCTGCAGAGTGTTGGGGGGAGCTGTTTCATAGACCAAGAACATTAGGGTTTATGGTAGTTGCACAACGCAGATTTGAGTGAACCATTAAGTTTTATTCAATCTACTTAACCAGCTGACGGAGGTTGTAAAGGCTGGCAGCTGCACTGAGTGGAGGCAAAATTGATGACAGTGTCGTAAATAAAAGTGCTGACGGCTCGGAAATACTGATGGGGACACTGGTACCACTAAGTGTGAAGAGAGGTAGAGTAACCTCAAAGATGTCCTGCTTCTTAGGTGTCAGGATCATGTTAAGAAAGACCCCCACCCTCCCTTTATTCTGGTATATACTCATATTTGCTCATACGCGTTTTGCTCACTTGATGCTATCTGACATTTTGCTCATAGACACACTATAGTCTTCCATAAATGCTCCTTGATTGATATCCAACCTTAACCCCCGCGCACTCTTCTAGTGACAGGATAAATGCATTCAACACACACTGGGAAAAACAAGAGATGTATACTCACATTCGATCTCAAGTGGTCACAAGTAGTTTGACGTGAGTCATTTCAAAAAGCCCAGAGCTTCTGTTCTACATCACAGTTTGAGCTCATCACCGTTTATAACGCTGCATGTGAAGCATGGGGATTTCAAAGAGCTTAAACAACAAAAAGGCAAACATGGGTATTAAAGTTTCAAAAAATGACAAAGTGACAAAGTAATTGCAAATGGGTTTCCGGCTACGCATTCGCCACACGCTCCGACAGGCTTTTAAGCAATTTCCCTGTCCTTGTGCTTGTTTGATGCCTTCTCCTGCAATGTCATTGAAACACAAGTGCACGCACACACACACACACACACACACACACACACACACACACACACACACACACACACACACACACACACACACACACACACACACACACACACACACACACACACACACACACACACACACACACACACACACACACACACACACACACACACACACACACACACGTGCATCAAAGCCATTGTGTTGCATGTACTGACGACTTCTTTCAAAGAAAAAGCTGCCATGAGACGGTGAGGAAAGTTTTCTCTCCTCCGTGCCCTCAAACGTAGACACTGCTACCCCAGACAGATTACAAGGAACATTTTAATCATGCAGAGCCTACAAAGACAAGAAAAAACAATATATAGTATTCACAGCAGCGTGTTTACACAGAGAGCAGCACTTCTTTGACCTCTGGCGGCTGTTTTAAAGCTCCACAGCGCTCCACAGATAGACGTGCTAATGGAAGGAGTGCGAGGTGATTTCTCAACATCTCTCTTTCCTCCCAGCCTCGGGGCGTCATTACTTGCAGTACTAATTTAGCTTCACTCCTCCACTGCCTCCTCTCCCAACTAATAACTAAAATGTTCTGTACAGGATTTAGCTGAAATGAGTCATGGTGCATCTCTGTAGCTGGGCCCGTTTTGTGGAGGAAAAACAGCTTTCTTTTCCCCTCCTGTTCTCCTGTGTGATCCGCGCTCCAGGTGGGCGTTGGGAGGCAGGAATGCGTAGAATTACAGTCTGGCTGTGCACAGTTTTGCTCTGCATCCCAGTTGTGAAATCAGTCAAACCGGAAAATAGCTGCAAGCTTTTGGGCTGTGAGCATCGCAGGAGGAGCTGGCAACAACTTCCATATCTGAAAAGCCCTCTAACAGCAGAGGTGCATCAACGCCAGAGAGAGAGTACACACATCCTTTACTCAAGTAGAAGTACAGATACTCGTGTTTCAAAATACTCTGGTAAAAGTAGAAGTACTGACTAAACTTCTTTACTCAAGTAAATGTAAAGAAGTATGGGCTTTGAAATGTACTTAAGTAAAAAGTACCCATAACTAGCAGCTGTTTTAAAGAGTACCTGACATCCCTTTATATTAATAGAACAATAATGTCATTGTTAGCTAATGAATGTTTCCATGCTGAACAACGGCAACATGACAACGTTTTCATTGGTCCCTCTTCTTTAGAGAAGACCAGGAAATGATGGATACACGGATCGTGTTCAAATCAATAGGCACGCAATGACTCTAAATAATAATGATCACGCCACCAAACACACATTCAAACTAAAGGAACCAGCCTGTTTGGAAAATGTAAGAAGTAGAAAGTACAGGTATTTGTGTTCAAAATGTAAGAAGTAGAAAGTACAGGTATTTGTGTTCAAAATGTAAGAAGTAGAAAGTACAGGTATTTGTGTTCAAAATGTAAGAAGTAGAAAGTACAGGTATTTGTGTTCAAAATGTAAGAAGTAGAAAGTACAGGTATTTGTGTTCAACATGTAAGAAGTAGAAAGTACAGGTATTTGTGTTCAACATGTAAGAAGTAGAAAGTACAGGTATTTGTGTTCAACATGTAAGAAGTAGAAAGTACAGGTGTTTGTGTTCAAAATGGAAGAAGTAGAAAGTACAGGTATTTGTGTTCAAAATGTAAGAAGTCAAAGTAAAAAGTCCTCAGAAAAATAAGTAGTGGAGTAAAGTACTGATACCAGAACAATGTACTTAAGTACAGTAATGAAGTATTTGTACTCCACTACTTCCCACCTCTGATCATTACCCCCACAAACAGCCTCAAGGCGATGTCACGTTTGCGCTCGTCTTGTTGCCTGTTGGCGGAGGGATTAGGAGGTTTACAGGTTTATAGCACCTTCACAGGAACAGATTGTGAAGTCACTGCACAGGGTGTGAAAATGAAGAACTACACGACTCAAATGAATTTAGATGGATTTACAAAGCCTGCTGTGTGTCTGAGTGTGTGTGAGTGTATACTCTTTCACTCCTATTTTTATGATTCAAGTTTTAAACTCAAGGGCTGCATCTCAGGTCGGTTATTTTCATTTCCTCGCTCCTCGGTCCTCGGTATCACCGGAAGTTGATTTGTCTGCGCCATCTTGAGTAGCGTCCCATGGCGCTTATTTCTGCCGGAGGACCGAGGACCGAGGAGCGATAATGGAGGAGCGATAATCGAGGAACCACCAGACCATCCTCCGGTGAAATCCTCAGATACTCGCCCCGCCCCCTTACTGTGTATCGCTCACTGATTGGAGGATGCAGCGCATGCACTGATCTGATGCTTCTTGACATGAGAGCAGTTTCCCAGCGGAGTGAAGAAAACACATGAAACTCACGGGACTCACTCCTCAGTTTATACTGTGTTTTGTTTCAAGGAATGCATCATTCAGTTACAAATATGTGATATATCTGAACAACAAAGTGGGCAAAAATCATTTTATTCATTTATTGGAAACATTTTCATGATCGCTTTTTCCGTTTTACATTTTCATTTATTGTCATTTCCATTCAGTCAGTCATTAAAGGTAGGGTAGGTAAGTTTGAGAAACCGGCTCGAGATCGCTAGAATTTGAAAATACACAACCGGAGAAAATCTGCCACTTCCTTACAGAGCCCCTCCTCCAACACACACGAACGTGCACATGACCAATGAGGGCACGAGATAAGTTTGTGCACAGATGGAAGGCTGACAGGCAGGTAGGCCATCCAGTTATTTTAGCCGGGCCGGCTCAGATGATTGGTCGTGCTTTTTACAGTACTACGGCTTCCACAGATGACATTTTTTTATGGATTTTTTGTCAAAGCACTTAAGATATTCATTGCTATCGGGATGTTAAGAGCATTCCATGGAATATAACAAAAAGTGTATCTCGAGCCGGTTTCTCAAACGTACCTACCCCAGCTTTAAGTGCTATTTAACATGTTAATTTGCTACATATCCACACAAACAAACAAAGTGTGCAATCCAATGAATGTTAATCTAACTGGGTTTTGATAGATAACATATCTCTTTTTCTTCTCTGAATTATGTTATTTCTATTGTGCACTCTAATCAATATTAATCTAACTATTGTTCGTTTATACATTTTAAGATCAGCTGTGCGGAGTCATCACAAACGGACGTCGCTTCACGTGACGCTCTGGAGGAAAGGACGTCCCATTGCTCTTAAAACTCATTTCCCTGCTTCTCGTGGTTTCCTTGCGTCTCTCCACGCTTCCCTGGTGGGAGGGACTAGTCGCAGGGAAACGACGCAAGTGAGGGACGCAAGGAATCCATTTAAGCGAAGTGAGATGCAGCCAGGGACATTTTTGAAAAGGGAGGACCCTTCTTACTTCTTCAAAGAGACTTTTTCAGGTTTCAAACTTGGTAAAGCAAAGCAAAGTTAGGTTTAGTGCTTTTAGAGTGCACTTCACAGCTAATGTTACCATTTAAGGAGCTAAGACCACAGATTACTGCACTTTGAAAATGCTTTATGGCAATGAGTGTGCACATGTTTGGTGTCTAGGTGGACAACATAACGACACATAACCTGTACGATCCAGAAAACGGTGAAAAACTGATCCTCTTATCCTTTCCGTTTCCATTTCCAGAAGCATGTGTTTGACACAATATGCTATGAAATCAGTTTCATTCAGTGCTTGCATAAAAGGAAACAATTGAGGGAAAGAAAGGCAATTTTATGCAGCCATTTTCTTCTCTCCAGCAGAAGATTTAAGACCCAGTGGAGTGTCTTTTGGGCGGATGAGTTGGCTCTTAATCGTACCTCAATTTTCATTTTTTCCCTGCAGTATTCATCACCCACACATATTCACAGCTTTCTCTGTTTCTCACAAACAAACCACACACATCTCTGTGAATCTCAGGTGGCTGTTGCTGCAGTTTCCTGACGTCACTATCCGGCGGCACCACAGGAAACAGGTTAATTACAACTTCAACCCAGCATGGACCCTCACACACCTTTCATTTCTGGACTGTGGGGTCACAGAAAAAAACCCAAAGGTCTCAAGTCGACCACAGAGAGTCAACCATCTTGTGATTGTAGAAATATCTTTGCTCCAGCACTCAGACAGTTGATCATAATCCAGTCAGCCCGTTCACATTGTAAAGCTATTATGTTGACAGACTGTTGTTTGGTGTCTAGACTCTGACCTCGTCCTCCACACAGGAACAAACTAAGGTCATCACAGATGGGAGAGCGACAATCGTCCATATAAATAATTTTGATTCTTGTACTTTTCATATTGGATATATACGCTGGTACCAAGTCCGATTTTTATGAAGTAAATAACCATAAAAAATGTTTGCCATAGTATCTGAATACTAATAATGTCTCCCTTAATTCAATCCATGCACTACTTTTTGAGCAAGCTAATTATAGGAGCATTTAACAGTTTTTTCGGACCCTCAGAACACAACCATGTCCCAATAAAACAAATGTTGGGAGTATGTGTGATTCAAAATTTCGACCCGTATATTTCAGTGTTTCCTGCAAATGTCTATTGGTTCCTAATATCAGCTATGGGTCTCTAGATGCCTAACAATCTGTATCAGCTTTGAAAAAAAATCTAGGTCAATCCCTATGATACAAAATAATAGAAAAAGATAAAAGAATAACTCCATCACATCACGTCATTGTTTTTTCTGAGGGCCTTGCATCACATAGATAGATAGACATATACGTTAATCATTATTATAAAGAAGCTGCAGTAAGCTGATCATAGGTTGCTTTTACCATGCAACATATCACAAACTAATTATTCATTGCATTTATTTTAGCGCTCTTACAAGTGCTCAAAGCGCTTTACATTACATAAATCAGACATGTAATACATCAATACTGTGGACAATCCCCACAGGAGCAATATAGGGTGAAGGGTCTTGCGCAAGGACACAACGGCATGCTGACTGCAGCGGCGTCAAGGCGGGATTGAACCGGTGTTCCCCGCCAGCTCTGAGGATCAGCGCACTACCCCACTGTGCCACAGCCGGCATAACAGCAGCAACTGCATAATAAAGACCATGACTTTGATAAGATTATGTTTAGTCTGCCCTCTTTATTAATTGCATGTGTGAAATAACTTAGAAACAGCATTAATACAATGTCTGCTAGTACAGTCGAGATGATATGTGTGTTCTTCTATTACTTTTTACTCTCATCTGACGCAGTTCATGTACTCCTCCCCTCAGTGTGACACTAGGAACCTTTTTTCAGTAAACTCCAATAAAAGGAGACATGTCATGGCCATTTCTACTGATCATAATTCCATTGTTGAGGTCTACTAGAATAGATTTATATTGTGCAATTTTCCAAACTCACATTGGTTTCTCAAACAGCATCTCTGTAAACTACGTGTATTCACTGAATTTCACTCTCTGCCTTTAACGGCTCGTTGTAGCTCCAATAGCTCCAGCCCCCACCCTCCCTGTGAGCACAGTGTGCTCTGATTGGTCGGGACGTTGTGAATCGCGCTGAGCTCCGTGGAGGTGTTGTTTCCTTGTTTAGCGATACACAGCCAAACACAGCCAAACTCATCCTGAGCACACACAAAGTCACAGCCGAAGTAAAAACAATAAGTGTGGCTTGATATTGAGTAAGAAAAAGGTTGATAAACGCTGTGAGAATCGCTCTGCGGAGAGAATTTCCAACTGTCTGTTATCAGCCTGCAGCCAGGGAGGAGAAATCAGCAGAGCTGCCTGCACTGTGTGTGTGTGTGTGAGGAAGTCCGTGGATTGGTCAATTTGGACCAATCAGCGGGGGCTTAACGTAACGGCTCCGCGGACGTAACGTAACGGCTCCACGGATTGGTCCATTTGGTTCCGGGTACAGGGTTACATCACCCCGTACCTGGTAGAATCAAATGGACAATGACGTATCTCCAACGAGGCGTTTTGGGGAGGTATTTTCTGTGTTAGAGTTTTACTCGCTACAGGGTGTACTTTGAGGGTTTGTGACTCTGCACACCGTTTACATGCATAAAAACCTTCATAACACACAAGGGGACGGGTAATAACCGGAAAAGCATGACATGTGTCCTTTAAGATGGTTCTTTTCTAGCTTGAATAGCACTGTGTTGACTGTCTGTATTTCTTCAAACACTTGGATTGTGTTCTGACAGAAAGTTAAATTCACTGTTCCCTCAGAGCCTTTGTGGTGCTTAATTGTGCGTCCACATACCACTGAGGCAAATATCCGGTTAAAGGAAACTTCACTCAGCTCACAGAAGCACCTTCACTCACCTTTGATGAGGAGGAAGGGCATGGAGAAAACAAATGATGTTTCAAGTGGCGAAACAGATGCATCTCATGACAGAGGAGCCCTCAGGAGCCTGCTGAGGGCCCAGACTCCCCTTTTAAAAGCCTGTCTACATTAGTGGAGGATGGCATCTGAGCGGTGATTTGAATAGGCAGCCTGCCGGATCAAAGCTGCTCTCCTGCTGCAGCCTTTCCGCTTGCATGCTTATCATAATTGCTCTCGCTCAGAGGACATGCTGCTTCCGTCAGGGCCGCGTCTCGCTGCATTAGAGCTGAGGAGCCACGCAGAACTCTGCAGGTACACGCTGCTTTCAGAAGATGAAGAAGAAGAAGAAGAAGAAGAAGAAGTTGGTAGTCGCAGGAATACTAAAAAGGTACTTCATCAGCGGCAGCATCATGGCTCATCAATTTTTGCCAGCCTTGACCTTTCTAATGTGTGTTGACCTTTGAAGAATTAAATGCTACTTTCTTTAAACTCCACCCAGATCTAATGAATATAAAACCTGTCTCCCACAGGTTTAAAAGTTGTAAAGCTTCCCAGTTAACAGGGGCGATGGTGACCTTGAGCTATAAGAGTTGCAATGAACATTTATTAGTGATGGAAAAACCTTTATACTAAATTCTCAAAATCTTTCTGTAGCATAAGCTATGTTCAGTTTGTGGGAGAGTTACCTCAAGCATGGCTTAACACCACTTCTGGTTCACAGTATTGTCCTTTTTAAACAATACATTTCTTCTTAAAATCATAAATGTAGGCACATGTTTGTGATCTTGTTGACTATCTGAAGCACACAATGACAAAAAGTTGAAATCCATGTTACCTTTTGCTGACTGAACATAGCAGTGATTCTCCAAACTTGCACATTTTTGAAGTCACCTTTTAAGCTTTGGGACGTGTTTGATAACTTAAATTTAAAAGTATTTGGAGAAGAGTGTCACATGTGTTATTGCCAGGTCTTTAAGAGTAAATACAAGGCAACGTTTTTTATTTATGAATGTTCAAATCAACCAGTTTATAAAGTTAGTTTGTCGTATTTTTGGTAATGCTGCAGGAAGCAAAGGGTAACCAGAAAGTAGTGAAACTGTTGATATGCAAGTATCTGGGCTATTTAGATGTTAAGGTCACATACTGTATACAGTATTTTAAGAGAGCGCTTAAATCTGAGCATGCAACAAGTTAATACAAATACATTCAATAAAACCCTGTTGAAATCCTTTAACCCTCCTATTGTCTTCGTTCCCCCCCCTTACTTTGGTGTTCGCGGTCAAATTTGACCGGTCCTGTTTTAACTGCATTAACACAAAAACCATTAATCATCACCAAATTTCCTTTAACACCCTTTCAAACTGTACATATTGTATCAGACTACTGGTATACATGAAAAACTGCTGTAAATATACAAAGAACAGACACTGAACATGTATTGCGTGTGCCAGGTGTGATCCATGTGGGGGGATGGGCACATAAGAGCGGGACATGTGTCAAATTGTTCTGCGTGTGTGTGTGTGTGTGTGTGTGTGTGTGTGTGTGTGTGTGTGTGTGTGTGTGTGTGTGTGTGTGTGTGTGTGTGTGTGTGTGTGTGTGTGTGTTTTATCTGATCCGGATAGTTACTAATTCCTTTTCTTTGTGGCGGTCATACCGGGAACACCATGGGTGTTACAAAGTTGACTAAATCATCCAAAATCCAATGAAAGTGGTGATCAGCAATTGTATATGTTCAAATGTCTACTGTGAAGGATATCATAAAGCCTTGATGCAATCAAATGTAAAACAAAAAGCAGTAAATGATGAAAGCAGTAAATCGGTCAGATTTGTCCCGAAGACAACAGGAGGGTTAACCCAGCGACCAAATATTCTTATGTTTCGACCATATTTAGCCAAGTTTAAACTAAGATGATAGGAAGTCTTCTGACCTAGAAATGACCAGTGGTTTGAATTTATAAGATCAAAATAGAGATCCAAAGTGACATACAATCTTAAAGAGGGGCAATGAACAATGAGGATGCACATTCAACAGCAAGAATCCTGCAGGTGCATGTTGTATCTGCACATGTACAAAGTGTCTTTAATTTCCATGGAAAGCCAATAATAACCCAAAACAAATGAAAAACGAGAAGCATTTTTATTTTTACATTTTTATGCAAGAAAACTTCAGTCAAAAGAAGTGTGTTTTCATCAAAGAAACTACAGGAAGTTGGAAATCCTTTTCATAATTGCAGGTTACCATGCTCACTAATTAACTGTACATGCATTTGAGTACACTGGTGGTTATGATATAGTGTTGTGTGCAGAGTGCACCTGCTTAGCTTGCTGTATTTAGGCATGTAACATGTCATTAATGAGCATGTGTGACTTTTATATGATCCTTAAGATACACTGCTGTCATACAATAACTGTCACAGCCCATAAACCTGTAAACAAAACGCTCTGTAAGCAATAAATCCACCACCTAAGTGTGTGTGTCGTCCTCCTTACATCTCCCATAAGCCTGACTCCTGGTTATTATTAATGCTGCTGGAGCATTTACACCTTAATATGTTGTGTTTTCCCACAGGAGCGACAAAATACCTCAAATGCACCGGTGATGAATTGGCAAATTAGCCGCCAGCTGTCAAATGGCGGCAGGTTGGATTTTTTTGCAGCCCATCGCTTCTAATCTGAAGCAGATAGCACTTTGTAATATGTTGGAGATAAAGTAACAGGCGCTGTGATCGCACTGCTGCTAAATGAGCCGTTTGAGAGCACGGCTCGTTTTTCACAATCATGGAGAAGTCAATTAAGGGACTTCTGGGACACCCAAGGAGACATTGAGGTGCGACGACACACACAAAAACAGGAGGAAGAAAAACAAGTAGTGACTCAACAGAAACACAACGGGGAAATGTTAGGAGCAGCATATACAAGGAGGAGACAAAAGAAAGGGTTTAAAAACGTCAGACGCGGTGACAGCAACACCAGTTTTCTGCCAGCCAGCTGCCTTTATATAGCAATGACAGGCAGCGGCAACAAAAGCTAAAACACCCGACGTGCTCGTGGGTAAAAGAGACCCTTTGTTTCCCCGAGAGGCTCCATCCCGTCCCCAGAGAGCTGCGATACCACAGGCAGAAACTGGAGATGAACTCCTGCTGAAAGGCAGTTGATAAACAGTTAGTGAACAGTGGGAAATGCATGCATCATTACCTTATCTCTCTGTGACTGAAACACACAGCCAGACACCTCTGTAGTCCCGGGCTTGCGGGAAAGTGGAGAGTTTATTTGCATAAAGGTGGGATGAGGTCTTATTGTGAAATGAGAAGCGTTTCCTCCGATAACAACCCTCTGTGGGAACTAAAGACTCCTCTGGTTGTAGTTGTACATCAGTTAAAACTGGAATGACTCGTTGAGTGCCTCCTGCAGATTCTTTTTGTCTCTGATATCCGACACTTCAAGACTGACGATTTGTTTTGGTACACTTCAAGTTCTGATTGGTCCCTCCTTAGATTAAAGGGACCCTATTATTCTTTTGGGGGTTTACCCTTTCCTGTAGTTCGTTTGTAGGTTTTATTCACTTCTGTAACATAGTGATGTCACTATGTTACTTCTATGGAGCAGTGACGAGTCCTAAAACCCAGAAGTGAGTCAGCATTTTACCACTTCCTGTTCCCTCGTCTCAGAGCCAATGGGATCTCTCCATTGGATTTGGGAAAATAGCTGGAAATAAGGTCTGTGGTTGAGACACATTGAAGAGACAGATCACGTTTTGTTCTACGACATTAAATCCATCAGCAGTGATTTCTGAAGAGTTGACGTGTCTGAAAAACGATGATTGTTAACAAGTGGCTGAATAGGACTACAGAAGTTGTCGAGGAGTAAACACTCCTCTAAGTTTGTTTGCCCTGTTCTGCTTGAAAGCAAGTACCTGCCTCCTGCAAACTGTTCAAACAAACCCTTCAACTTGTGCCATTTAGAATCTGTATTTTACTGATATAGCCTACACCTGAACATCAGCAGGAGAGGACTCTTTAAAGTAGAGACACTACATACTGATATACACCTGAACATCAGCAGGAGAGGACTCTTTAAAGTAGAGTCACTACATACTGATATACACCTGAACATCAGCAGGAGAGGACTCTTTAAAGTAGAGACACTACATACTGATATACACCTGAACATCAGCAGGAGAGGACTCTTTAAAGTAGAGACACTACATACTGATATACACCTGAACATCAGCAGGAGAGGACTCTTTAAAGTAGAGACACTACATACTGATATACACCTGAACATCAGCAGGAGAGAACTCTTTAAAGTAGAGACACTACATACTGATATACACCTGAACATCAGCAGGAGAGGACTCTTTAAAGTAGAGACACTACAGTACATACTGATATACACCTGAACATCAGCAGGAGAGGACTCTTTAAAGAAGAGACACTACATACTGATACACACCTGAACATCAGCAGGAGAGGACTCTTTAAAGTAGAGACACTACATACTGATATACACCTGAACATCAGCAGGAGAGGACTCTTTAAAGTAGAGACACTACATACTGATATACACCTGAACATCAGCAGGAGAGGACTCTTTAAAGAAGAGACACTACATACTGATATACACCTGAACATCAGCATGAGAGGACTCTTTAAAGAAGAGACACTACATACTGATATGAACCTGGAAATGAGCAGAGTGTGTCCTCTTCAAATAAGTGAAACCTTAAAAAATGCTACTACTTTGCACACTTCACAATGTTAGCATTCTTGGTTTATATTTTTGTTTGAGTAGATTGGTCTGTATTTTAACTTATTCTGTCATAAATATATTGGGTGATCCCTAGATACTTAATATATATACAAAGCAATCTACATTTGGGAGTAAAGTGTACTTTATATAATTTAATACGATCTAATTTAATTGAATGGTTTTCTATGAAAGAATAAAATACATCAACAGATTTTGTTGCAGGAGGATAAAGTTGATTTATGAGATATTTTTGTTTAAGAATTTAAACCCTCGAGGACACAACATCCCAAAGTCCCATAAAGAAATAGGTTTTATATTAAACACTTCCCGTTGTCTGGCTGAAGCAACTCAACAACCTTTCTTTTGGGACCATTTGTTGTATTTTCGTCACAGCAATACACAAACAAACCATGGATTAAATGCATCCATTATTAACAACAGAGCGCTGTTTACTCTCCTGGATTATTTACATTGTTCATTTATATGCAGGAGCCGCCTTTCCAGTGTTATCTTATCCATTACATTTTTAATGTTTGGTTTTTATCGCAGAGCACAGAGAACACAGGGGACAGATACAGGAAGAGAGGAGGAGGAAGAAGCTGAAACTGAGTCAATAAAGTGAGAAGCCAAAACAAAGCGAGGTCCGCAGGAGTCGTGACAAATGTGACAGCTCCTCTGAACCTAAACAGACCACCATAAACCAACAGTGGGTTCAGATCACATCGCATCACGCCTGCTTTTTCAAATGCTATGCAATCATTTAAGGTCTAAAAACATCCATTCTGATCACACGCCGGGCCGAAGTCATTACATTTTAATGTCATTTAATTCCTGGCCCGGGTCAGGAGCTTGAATCCCAGCGTGTTGTAGTTTCACACACACACACACACACCACACACACACACACACACACACACACACACACACACACACACACACACACACACACACACACACACACACACACACACACACACACACACACACACACACACACACACACACACACACACACACACACACACACACTGCTAATGGGAAGCAGACTGGGGACAGGATGAGCTCATCTGCAGCTGGGCCACTGGAGGAAGAGGGTGACGACGACGACTGAACATGCAGGAAACAGAGACGTCATGCTAACAGGTCATACATGTTCATCCAGATTTGTACCCATAAAGGACCAGAGATGGCAAAAGTAAACACATCCTTTACTCAAGTAGAAGTACAGATACTCGTGTTTAAAAATACTCTGGTGAAAGTAGAAGTACTGACTAAACTTCTTTACTCAAGTAAAAGTAAAGAAGTATGGGCTTTGAAATGTACTTCAGTAAAAAGTACCCATAACTACCATCTGTTTTAAAGAGTACCTGACCTCCCTTTATATTAATAGAACAATAATGTCATTGTTAGCTAATGAATGTTTCCATGCTGAACAACGGCAACATGACAACGTTTTCATTGGTCCCTCTTCTTTAGAGAAGACCAGGAAATGATGGATACACGGATCGTGTTCAAATCAATAGGCACGCAATGACTCTAAATAATAATGATCACGCCACCAAACACACATTCAAACTAAAGGAACCAGCCTGTTTGGGAAATGAGAGAAGTAGAAAGTACAGGTATTTGTGTTCAACATGTAAGAAGTAGAAAGTACAGGTATTTCTGTTCAACATGTAAGAAGTAGAAAGTACAGGTATTTGGGTTCAACATGTAAGAAGTAGAAAGTACAGGTATTTGTGTTCAACATGTAAGAAGTAGAAAGTACAGGTATTTGTGTTCAACATGTAAGAAGTAGAAAGTTCAGGTATTTGTGTTCAAAATGTAAGAAGTAGAAAGTACAGGTATTTGTGTTCAAAATGTAAGAAGTAGAAAGTACAGGTATTTGTGTTCAACATGTAAGAAGTAGAAAGTACAGGTATTTGGGTTCAAGATGTAAGAAGTAGAAATTACAGGTATTTGTGTTCAACATGTAAGAAGTAGAAAGTACAGGTATTTGTGTTCAAAATGTAAGAAGTAGAAAGTACAGGTATTTGTGTTCAACATGTAAGAAGTAGAAAGTACAGGTATTTGGGTTCAAGATGTAAGAAGTAGAAATTACAGGTATTTGTGTTCAACATGTAAGAAGTAGAAAGTACAGGTATTTGTGTTCAAAATGTAAGAAGTAGAAAGTACAGGTATTTGTGTTCAAAATGTAAGAAGTAGAAAGTACAGGTATTTGTGTTCAAAATGTAAGAAGTAGAAAGTACAGGTATTTGTGTTCAAAATGTAAGAAGTAGAAAGTACAGGTATTTGTGTTCAAAATGTAAGAAGTCAAAGTAAAAAGTCATCAGAAAAATAAGTAGTGGAGTAAAGTACTGATACCAGAAAAATGTACTTAAGTATAGTAACGAAGTATTTGTACTCCACTACTTCCCACCTCTGTAAAGGACAAGCAGGAAACAAAGAGGCTTCTGGGAAAGCAGGTGTGTCTGAGAGCTTCCTCCACTCCTGCTAAGTGCGAGAACATTACTGAGCTGATAAATAACACAGAAAATGAGTTCAGGCTCCTCCAAAGTATGATGTAATCTGCTGCTTAAAGGGACAGACTGTGGTCAAAATATATATACAAATACATAGATTGAAACCTTTAATTTGGTCTCAAATCCACATACAGGTCCCTCTTGACAGAGGGAACTCTGAATATTTAACAAATCAGTAAGTTAATTGTTTTCTTCTGGTGTTAAAGATATGATATGCAACATCTCAACACTAGAATATCAAAAGAAATGACTAGATCTGTGTTTTATATATTTTTTATTTGTGAGCATTATTCATCCTATATATTCAAACCATTTACAAACCTAGAGAAAGCGTTCATTTCATTTAAAGGGGACCTATCATGCAAAATGCACTTTTGTACGTCTTTTATACATGAATATGTGTCCCCGGTGTTCCAGGGAACTCACCAAGTGTCAGAAAACACAACCCTCTCTATTTTCCTCCATACCCAAATCTCTAAAAAAGGGGCTGCAACGGATCTGATAAAAACTGATCCAGATTTGAACACTGTCCTGACGTCAGGACGGTGGCGCTACGGCTATTGGGCCAACTCCACCAATCAGGAGGAGACAGCCACGGCCATTGCCGTTCGAAAGCGCTGGAGACGCTGTAGTACATATGCCAGGCCTGTAGATGGTGCTGTTCTCACCGAATCTGCCCTTGCTAAAACAGAGCTAAAACATTTCAAATAGAGCAAAATGAGGCATGGCTAAAATGCATGATCTGTTTGGTATTTTGAAAAAAAAAAAGTATAAATATGCCTTATATAGGTATGGTCCTACACTATATTATTCAAATATAGCATGATAGGTCCACTTTAAGTTATAGTGTCGCCCCCTTTTTGCATACATCATCATTTTTGGTCATAAATGCACTTGTATCTAGTCTTGTTGATTTTAACTGTATGATTTTACCCAATGAAGGATTATATTGACAGAACGCCTGGATCTTAAAGTGGACCTATCATGCTATATTTGAATAATATATTGTAAGGCCATACCTATATAAAACATGTCTGTGAATTTTTTTTTCAAAATACCAAACAGATCATGCATTTTAGCCATGCCTCATTTTGCTCTATTTGCTCTTTTCCAGCCCTGTTTTTGCAAGGGCTGATTCTGTGAGAAGTCTTCTTCGTTGCTTTTGTGGCAGACTACAGCGCCACCTACAGGCCTGGCATATGTACTACATCGTCTCCAGCGCTTTCGAGCAGCAATGGCCGGCCGTGGCCCAACCCCCCATTCCCCTGATAGGTGGAGAGTTGCCCATATAGGCGGAGCTCCCCGTTTCTGACGTCAGAACAGTTTCAAATCTGGATCAGTTTTTATCAGATCCGTTGCAGCCCCGTTTTTAGAGATTTGGGTATGGAGGAAAAGAGAGAGGGTTGTGTTTTCTGACACTTGGTGAGTTCCCTGGAACACCGGGGACACATATTCATGTATAAAAGACGTACAAAAGTGCATTTTGCATGATAGGTCCCCTTTAAGTCATATCAACAGACATTTTGACAGGAATCCATTTAAAGTGAGACAAGGATACACATTTGTCTCACACTACATCCTCTGAAGAGATCAAAATATGGACCAAAATGCACTGCAGCTGTAACGACTCAGCAGGTAAACAGCTTTGAAGGTGTAAGACTTTCTCAGAGAGGGGAGGGCCGGGTTAAAAGTTCACGTTTACCTGACGTCAAAGATCAGGAGAAAGTCTGAAAACCAAGCCGGCGGATAAAAAAGCAAAGTTATCGGGGGCAGAGCATCAAGGTGGCAGGCAGAATAAGAAGCAGACGATCTGACAGAGAGGGGGCGATAGTGGAGGCTGCAGGAGTGAAAGGTGTGAAGGTGAGGTGATGAGGATGAAGAGGACAGGAGTTAAACTGCAGGGCAGGAAGGAGGGGCCGCTTCTGAAGTAAACAGATAATTAGGAAGTAGAAAACAAAGCAGGCTGAGCTATCGTTAGCATGCATCGGGCTTTACATCAGGAGCTCTGCAGTGATAATGGGAAGAGAGCTGAATGATTGGGTATACATAACTAATTGTGATCATTTTAATGAGTTTGCAATCACGATTATTCATGATTTTACATCGAATTAATCATTTTTAAACCATCAATCACGCTGCCTTGCCATATCATTATTATCATTATCAAATATATTTGAATAATCATTTGTTTCTTGCACCTTTGTAGTGATTTTGCACAAAAGACAATCAAGTTATCCTCACATTTCAGTCACAATGTAACTTGGGGAAATACAGTAAGTAGTGTTGATGGTGCCAAAATAAAGACGAATGCAGATAGTTAGCGTTACTCATCTTGTAAAATCAGCTCCATGACGTCTTCTGTGTCTCGAGAGGAATGACGGCATCAAGTTCACCGGTAAGATGATATGCATTGCATTATGGGACATTTTGCAAGTGCGGCAGGCTTATAATGGACGGTGAAACATTCTCCATTGTGTGAACTCTGTATTGAGCAGAACGGATGATTTTTCAGTTTGTGTTTGCAGTGTTTACGACTCTCCTATGCACACTTGTTGAATAATGCATGATACAACTTTGAGCAAAGATTATAATGAATTACCCTTATTGAAAGGCAAATAAAAGGCTATAATTGACATGTCAAATGTGTAAGAATAGCTAAGAAAGACAAGTTAAATGAGGGTATAGAATTCAGACTGCCCTGAATCGTCTTGATAACCTTCGACACAAGGAGAACCACAGCAGCGTTAATCTTAAAATGTTTATTTGAATAAGGTGCTGGAAATATTCAACAGTCACATTTGTTCTTTTTCCTTTTTCACAGAACAAGGACATTTATAACCACAGAGAGAGTGCTTGCAGGACACAAGTACATGACCTTTAACAATATATACAGATAAAAGAGTCACAGTGTGGTAGAGAGAGAGGGGGGGGGGCTGAACGCACAGCACTAGGCAATTAAGGCAACATGTCAAAAAAGGTACAAAGACAACCTTTTTCTGTACAAGGAGAGTAAAAAATAGAAAACAAGCACCAGGGAAGACGTTAAGGACCCCGAGGGACACACGGTAAACACGTCCTATAGCTGCTGAACGAGACAAAGACAAACTATGGACATGTTAGAGTCAGTTTTGAATTCGCCTTCATGTGTTTCTTTGTGGTTTTTCGTCTGGAACTGGTTTTTGTCACAGCTCCAGTTTTGTCAGTCGAGGAATCCAAGAAAAAAGAGACTTCCTTTCTCCCTTCAGGTTTCGTTGTCAGTCGACTCTCATCGGAGACACCTGCTGGTGCTTTGGAGGAGGGGGAGGAGGTGGAGGAGGAGCAGCTCGGCAATTACCACGTAATCCTCACGCCTGTTTAATAAAGTGATTTCCTTTAGGATTAAATCGTCACCAAACATCCCGTTTCAGCGACTGTGTTAGTGTTGAGACATTTCCAATAAATACTGGCAAGATACAACGAGTACAACGTTTAAAAAGACTGTCAAAGAAAAAAGTTCGATTTAAAAGCAAATCTCCCCAAAAATTGACACGATTATCCATAAATAGACTTAACAACTTCAGAAATGTGAAGGTGTAACAGTTCAGAATATTTCTCCTTTCCTTGGCCAGCATCCAGTCATCAATTTGGTCAATCATTTTTGCATAATATTCATCTAGAGAGGGCCACACAACATGATACAAGTACCTGCCTCTCAATGACAGTCTCAGAGGTTTGGAGCAGCGCTAAAACAGCAGGAGGTCGCCCGTTTAGCCCCGACTCAGCACAAATCCAGGCCTGCTGATTGGCTGATGAAGCTTTACTTCCTCGTTAGGGGTTGACACTCGATGCTGATCTGGAGTCAGAAGCTTGTTGTGTTTGTCAGCGTCAAGTGGCTCGAAAACACAATGAAGGAAATATCACATGATCTGTAAACAACGACCTCTAACAGTTCGTCATGCTGCGCCTGGTTAGGAAAATTAATCCGTTTGTTTACACACAAACATAGAAACAAACAAAACAGGTAATGATGTGTTAAACAGTCACATGGCATCGAGACGTAAAAGAGTAAACAATCCATCACCACTGTTAGCAATATATACATTTACGTCCTAAAATCTAAAATAAGAGTGTGGGGGTTTCCACTTTCCCTTCGCCTCCTCTTTGTGCAAGATTAATTATTTAGTCCCTGAAGTGTTTGTTTGTTGATTGTTTGTTGTTGTTGTTGTTGTTGTTGTCCTCAGCAAGTGTCACACGGAAGACGAAGGACGTCCAGGTAAGGCGGTCGTACGACTCCCTGAAGAAGAGATCGAGGACGCGGCTGAGGAGACACGAGCCGGTCAGACAACCAGTTCAACCACGACAGGTCTGGAGAGAGAGGGGAGAGGGAGGGAGAGAGAGAGAGAGAGAGAGAGAGAGAGAGAGAGAGAGAGAGAGTGAGAGAGAGAGAGAGAGATACAGAGAAGAGAGAGAGAGGAGAGAGCTATAACGAGAGAGAGAGAGAGAGATAGAGAAGACGAGAGATATAGATAGTAGAATAGAGATATATATCTCTCTATAGCTATAGACGATAAATCTCTCTACTCTCATCTATCTATGAATCTATCGAGGAGAGAGATGTGGGGTTAGATTTTAAGGTCTACATCAGGGGTGTCAAATTCAAATACACAGTGGGCCAAAATAAAAAAAAATGGGTACTAGTGGAGGGCCGGACTGGTTCAATGTTTATAGCAGAACTTATTGAAATGAATTTATTGCACATATTAACCCTGGAACTAACAAAGCTTACATTATTGCCTATAAAAACAACATTAAACATTAAATAATCAGTTGCATTCATTTCTTATGGCTCTAACTGCAGCTTTTCTGAGTCATTTCTTATGATTACATTTTTCCACAGGCCAACAACAGCTTCAAAAAAACTATTTCCCTCAAAGAAAAAACCAAACATGCCCTGTTGTCGTGAGAAAGAAAGTGCAGAAGGAAACATCCATGGAAACTCAGTGTGCTGCTCTGTGATGCTAGTTCAAGCCAGATACTTGGCATCTCATCTTGGGTGCAAGGTCATCAATGTTTGGGGTCAGGCTCTGAGCTGAGGAGACCCTCAGGATTGAGTGAAGGTGTGCGTGCAATATACCGGAGGGCCAGATCGAATAGTAATTCAAAATTATCCTGCGGGCCGAAATTAAATCCACCACTTGAGTTTGACACATCTAGACTGTGATATATTGTGAGGGCAGGTATGTTTCAGTATCCTACTGAAAAACACTTCAGGGGAAATCCTGCATACAGTAGCATACCAGTATACCTTTAAAGTGCACGCTATAGTAGTGCAGAGTATTATGTAAATAAATCAAATATATCTAATAATCAAACATGTGCATAAGATTCAGCTCCCATCCTTTGTAGTGTTAACAGACATATAGAACCAAATGAATTATTCAGCCGGTGAAATCATGGATATGTGCATGTACAATAACTTAGAAAAAGGGTTTAAAATCTGCCTCAGTACAAAAGGGACTGACCTCGAAACACGACCACAGCAGGTGAAATGATTGTGGATACTTTCATGCACAATAACTTAAGAGAAAGGGTTTAAAATCTGCCTCTGACCGACCTCAAAACACGACCATATATGAAAAATCAGCCATCAACATCCGTACATCCAGAAACCTAATGAGAGTTACTATGAAGTGACATTGAATAATGTATGAGCATCACATCGGACTGATGGACAATCAATCCCTGACACACCATGAAGTAAATAAGCACCGCCTCACAAGCCGTCTTCCACAGCGATTCTGAATAATTCAATAATATCGGCCGTGTTCCCCATTTTCATTGACCTACTCTTGAACCAAAACATGGTGCAGAATGAGGTGTTCTGTTTTCTCAGCTCTGTTCAGGCTCCATTAAACACAGGAGAGCTTCTCTGGCTGCAGTAATGCTGAGTCTGGATGGCATCTCAACTCATCAGCACACAGACAAATACGCTAATCTACCTATTTATATGAATAGTTATCACCGCAATAATGTGCATATGACAATAAAACCTTTGAAATCTTGAAAGCTCTTCTTGTTCAGCCTGTGTTTCCCTATGCACCGACATCTCTCTCTGGACAGAAACAACTCCAATCAATAGGCTTTCTTCTTCTCTCAAATGCATTAATTGTCTCTCGCAGTGCAGCACTCGCAGGTGTCTGAGGTGTTTGGGTCCTGACAGAGAAGTTAAGCAGAATCTACGGTGCGCGGCGAGGGCCAAACTTCTCAGCCACGACGGACATTGACAGCCGGCAGCTGCTCGATAACGAGGCCGACTACATTTAGAGGAATCAGGTGGTAACACTCTGCAGGCACTATGTACGCCTTTGTTCAACAGAAGATAAGAAATCATAAATACTACAGAATACACGACAAAAGACAACAGCATATTCACACATGACTTAAGCTACATTTACACTGTTTGCATGTACCTGTATACGTTGTGTTTTTATCTTAATGTGTGCATATGTATAAATGTGTCTGTTGATTGTGTATATATAGGATATACATATTTTATACATATTTTTATATATATTTGTATTTTTGTATTCGGGATTGAGGGAAACCGTATTTCGATCTCTCTGTCTGTGCACACAAATTGAAACATTGACAATAAAGTAAACTTATGACCATCGCCGACACTTAAAGGTCTCCTATTATACTATTTTTAGGCATATATTATAGGTCTCAGATATATAAAAAAACATGTCTCTGAAGCTTTGCTCAAAATAACAAGCAGATCACCCATTCTAGCCTCATATCCCTCTATTTCAGCCCTGTTACTAAAGTGCTGATTCTGGGTATAAAGCTTTAAAATAAATGCTAACCAGTACAGGTTAGCTCTGAGTGTTAGCGATGCTTGCTAATGTAAACAAAGACCATATTACGTCCAAAACACGTCGTGCATCGTTTCTGATAGCGACGTTGCCGATAGGGCCGTGGATGTAAAGCCAGCCCACATTTCCGATATTACGTCATATCGGACGCAAATCTGGATCAGCTCCGTTGTAGCCCCGTTTTTAGAGATTTGGGTACGGAGGAAAAGAGAAAGGGTTTTATTTTCTGACACTTTGTGAGTTCCCTGACACACCGGGGACACATCTTTATGTATAAAAGACATCAAGTGCATTTTGCATAATAGGACACCTTTAAACTAAACATTAGATTTGATTGTTGAGTTATTGGACATCGGCAGTAATGAGTGTTTGTACCAAATGTGTCTCAACTCACACCGGCTCCACCAATCTCAATTAGCCAACCCAGGCCTGAAGATTGTTCCTGATCAATGCATGAACAGATTGTTGCTCGGATTGTAAATGAAGAGGTTTGGCAAGAAGCCTTTGTGCTTGATCCTTCGCTGCTTGAAGGAATGAAGGGTGAGAGGTGTGAAGATGAGAGAAATGGATGAATGGAGGCAGAAGGGGAGGTGCAGAGGAGAGTGAGGTGTTGAAGGAGCCTCATTAATCAGCAGAGATGCAGCCGGACAGCAGGTTTAATTGAGTTGGGTTTATCTGACCCGCCATCTTCTCTCTCCGTCTCACTCTCTCACGGGCAAACACTCGTGAAAAGGACACAGCCTGGGTCGCTTCAAACGAATGCCGATGGCGAGCTGGGTAATTTTAGTAATTCAATCAGGTGATGTGATAAAATTGGAAGGGCGGTGGAATTGCTCTCCTTCTGATCTTTGAGGGACACGAGTGGAGCGAAGTTTGGAGGGAACAGTTGAAGTTTGAGCGGACTGAGATGAAGGCAGAAGATTAGAGCAAATTAGATAAAAGCGAGAAGAGAGAAGTCACTTTTCTCTGATTTCTGGAGGCCACTCAGTTCACCACTTTGCCTTAAATGTGATTACAGTATTGGATTATAATGATCACTCCTAAAGGGCAGATATATCTGGCTTGAGCTGTGCTATGTTCTGCTTTTACTTAATGAATGTAATGATTAGGGTTCACACTGATTGCTTAAGCACTTTGAAGAGCTTTATTAATGGCTGATTAATAAGAGGTGGATTGATAAAAGTAAGACTTTTATTATTACTTATTTTTCTTTTCTTTTGCAAATTGGTGCTGACGATGGTGTCATTTGGGAAACTAAAATGGCGTTTACATGCTCCAAGATGGTCCAGAGTTTGAAAGGGTTTTTTCCAGCCTTAGTGTGTTCATGAGGTTAAAGTCATAGCATGGAAACAAGATGGACGCTGCTAACAAGTTATGTTGTATATTATTGCTCAAAACGTTTAAAAAAAGTGTAACGGTCATGTACTGTGGACAATACCCACAGGAGCAAATTCAGGTGAAGTGTCTTGCCCAAGGACACAACGGCCTGACGCAGTGGCGGGTTTCGAACTGGTGTTCCCCAACGCCACCCTTGATCTGATGATCAACGCACAGCCCACTGCGCCACTCCGTCCCTGGTTAGCTGTTTCCATGTTATTTTTCCGGCGTTAACAGTACATTTCTCAGTCGTCAACACATTTTTACGACACCACAAATGGCCAGTATCAAAATGTTAAATATCCGTTTGTCTATATGATTCCTATATTCTCCAAAATGTGTTCTTCCTTGGCCCATGCTTCACGTTTGCATAAAAATCAGGACAGTTGTTTTTTCATAATCTGGCACACAAAAACAAACCAACAAACGGACCCTAAATCGTAATTCCTTGGCGAACGCTATTAATAAACAAGTTGCTTTGTAAGCTTAAAAAAAAGCTGATTTTCCATATTCTGCACTCAAGCAAATAAGGGGTCACTCTAACCATAAATATCTAACTAAAACTTCCAAACTATTTTTCCAGTTAGTTGAAAGACAACTGTTGCTGTAAATCATCAAAAAGAAGTTGGAAATCAAACAGATATGAAATATTCAGATCATATATTATGCAGATAGTATTTATGCTATGCTAGAACAATAGAATATTGTAAAGCTAGGCAAGTTGGGGGAGAACATCGAGCGATTGAATCCACAAACTTTTACTTATCGTCGACAACCAAGGTGCATTTTTAAACTGAACCATAACAATTGTCCATCAGCCATTCATGACAAATCCATTGATCAATGGGTCCACACCGGCTCACAGAGATATACACGTGATCAGAGGATGTCAGGGTTACACCGGACACTTCATCATATTAACAGTTCATCATATTAACAGTTCATCATATTAACAGCCCATCACTGCGGCTGCCAGCCTCAGAGACACACAGAGCTGCAGAAGAAGACAGAGACACACAGACAGAGCTGCAGATGAAGACAGGGACACACAGAGCTGCAGAAGAAGACAGGGACACACAGAGCTGCAGATGAAGACAGAGACACACACACAGAGCTGCAGATGAAGACAGAGACACACACACAGAGCTGCAGAAGAAGACAGGGACACACAGAGCTGCAGATGAAGACAGAGACACACAGAGCTGCAGATGAAGACAGAGACACACACACAGAGCTGCAGAAGAAGACAGGGACACACAGAGCTGCAGATGAAGACAGAGACACACAGAGCTGCAGAAGAAGACAGGGACACACAGAGCTGCAGATGAAGACAGAGACACACACACAGAGCTGCAGATGAAGACAGAGACACACACACAGAGCTGCAGATGAAGACAGAGACGCGGGCCGACAGGCGTCTCATGGCCTAAATCGCTCCTAATTGAGGTCAATGCAGCGTTATAATGAATGTGGGTCAGTCTCTGACAAGACTGCAGTCACACCTCAAGATACTAGGATAAGCTTTGTGTAAAGAAAGACATCTTCCATCACCAAAGCTGCTTTAACACAGAGAGGGTCTAATAACGCAGGGGAAATGATTATGTGCTGTGTGTGATATTAAATAGCATGGCAGATGTAAGGGTTCTCCGAGACGCCAATGTCAGGTATGCAGTCCAAAATGTGTAAGGATGGACTGTATGCTTATAAAGTGTGTGGCATGCACACCTCTAGATGGTTTGTTGTGAAGAGGAAACATGTTTGTGTTGAAGAGATGTAGTGTGAGGAGGTTCAGCTGATACCAACAAGATTATCATTTGAATCTAAAGGAATATAAAGAAAGCCAAATGGAGAAACTTTATATTACAATTTGCGGACAATTTTTTATCCAAAGGGACTTACATACACTTAAATATCGTCGACAACTATGGGAGCAATTTGGGGTTAGGTAGCTTGATCAAGGACACTTCTTTTTGGATTATAATTAACTTTATTGTCATTGCACAACGAAATGCAGAAATGCACCACTCTCTCCGTAGAAACGCAACTTCAGTGCAAAGCCATTTTAACACTTGTCATGTTAATGCAGTGTGAGTGTGTGTGTGTGTGTGTGCGTGCGTGCGTGCGTGCGTGCGTGCGTGTAGTCCCACAGTGGCTTAGCGGTGAAGGTACAGTATGTAAAGAACAGTTTCCACTTCTTCCATGTCCATCATTTTAAATATAGTAAACTCTGTGGAATATTAACAGTTGGAAAAATCTAGTAAGTACTACTTCCTCTCTATGATGCAAGCAGAAGTATGAACTGTAGATGGATCAGCACACTTAGGCGGTGTTTACACGAGAACGAAACGGGTTGTATCTGCTACTTTTCTCTCGCGTATAGCCCGTTCGTTCACACGAGGCCGTAAAGGAAACGTGGAAACGGACCCCGCAAACGATAACGGGTCCCAAGGTGGATAGATCTGCAACCGGAACGCTCTGGGGGGTCAAACGGCTCAGTGTGTACGCCCTATACCAGGGGTATTCAACTAAAATTCAACGAGGTCCAGTTAGAGAAAATCTCCCCATGCAAAGGTCCGGAACATCAAAATGTCTAAGTTGTTTTATGAATTAGTGTGATATATATTGAAGTAGCCTGTAGCTTTATCAATGTCTGCATGTAATCAACAACTGACTGCCAATCAAATAAAGAAAGTACAATTCAAAAACAACAATATTTATTGTCAATTAACATTGAACTATACAGATATACAGTAAATACTGTGGATATGTGTAATGTTCCTCTCGGGCTGCATTTAGAAATAAAATAGGAGAAAATAAATAAAATAGCTTTTGAAAATATGTGCATCTTAAAAGTGCTTAATTTTAGATAAATAAAATAAAGTGTAGCAGCAGCTTGAGTTTCCCTTTTTCTTTGTTAACCGTTTCACATCATGACCTAACAGTTTCAGCCGATTATAGAACAATATCAGTCTTTACACATCATAACAATTGAACAGTTTTAAAGTTTCTCTTTCTTTCCCTCTTATATTGCAGTCCCTCACGCACTTTTTTTTAATTCAGTGCGAGAATTGAGCTTGAGCTTGTCCTGCCAGGAGTTTAAATCTGGGCTGAAATGGTGTCAGGGCCATTCTCATACACACATGCAGCTGCTCATTGGTTAGCCTCGGTTAGCCTGACCTGGAACGATATTTAGTTTTAATTTTGATCCTGGTGGACTGATCATATCGGGCTCTGAGACTGCTTATTTTTTGTGACCTCAGTTCTGACTTGAGAGGGAATGTTTGGTCAAACACTTTGTGTTTTGTCTCATAGTGGCATTTTGGCACTTTTAATGAGCGCCACGGTCTCTGAACAAATGAGACACACTGGTTCTGTGCTCCCAGTGGGCAGGATGAACATGAATGAGTCCACTCGGGGTTAAAAGCTCTGTTCTCACTGTCCACTTTCCTCTTCTTGGAGAGCGCCATGTGTAATTATTTGTCTCTCCCTGTCTGCCGCTAACACGCCTGTTCACTCTCCTCTCCGCTTCTCTCCCTGTATCGCTAATTATTCTCTTCACTCACTTTCCTCTCCGCTTCTCTGCCGCTCTCTCATCTCTTCTTCTGTGTTTCTCTCCCTGTATCGCTCACTCGTCTCTTTCGCCCGCTGTCGGCAGCGGTTAAAATTGAAAATTGAAATCCCCTATTAATGTATTGATTATAGGTCCGGGTCCGTATAGATCGGCGTCTGGGTCCGGATCCGGACCGCCTGTTGCCGACCCCTGCCCTATACGATCATTTCCTGATAGCGATGAAGCCATAGCCCCACCTCTGCTGCTCACTGCAGTAGCATGGTCAGTAGCTACTGCTAGTGCTACTGCTACTGACCATGCTACAGATGTTAGTGCTGTATATGTACTACAGCGTCTCCAGTGGTCTCGTGTGAATGGACACGTTAAATGAGCCGAATGCGTGTGAACGGAAGACTTTTTTGATAATGAATTCGGTCCGTTTGCGTTCCCGTGTAAATGGGGCCATTTGATTCCTGATGACCAAAGAAGTAACAAGAAGAGTTAATGTGTTGCTTCTCACTCATGATTCAAAAATGTCTCTCAAAAACAAAAACAGCAAAGGAAGAAAAGGCTTTGTATTCTCTCAGGAGAGACATAGCTCTACAAAGAGAGGCTGTTTGTTTTTGAAACACCTCCACACTCTTAACAGGGGGTAGAAAAAAGTTGCTCTGCAAAAGCATTTTCACTTCTGAGGAGAATGCAAAGTTTAGCAGAGAGGAAAAAAAAAGACTTTTGAGGGATAAAGAAACGTGGCAATTATTTCTCTGAGCTGAATAATTCCCCCCATGCAGGAGGCTCTAACAACTCACAGCTGAACACCCTCCCTATCTTCCTCCTCCTCCTCTTCAAAACCTTTGAGGCTCTTTCGCTCCACAATACCTCTCTGCTGCTTTGTATTCTGCCCGAGGCACTGCGCTAAATGACACACAGCAGATGAAATCGAAAAAGAGCGACAAGCGCAGCTATATTGGCCGGAGAGGCTCCATTCATGTTTCTGAGTCACATGGTTCAGAGAGTTTGGGGATTTCAGAAACAGGACAACAGAGTCGAGAGGGTTCTTGTAGAGCGCACTGAACCAAGACCGGCCTCTCAAGGATATTAAAATGGACAAGGAGGTAAATTCATAAACGCCTCTCCACTCGCCATAAGAATTCATAAGAAGGCAAGCGGGCAGCCAAAAGGAAAACCCCCTTAACAATGAACTGGAAATCTTTTTAAAAAAAAGGCCAGGGCTGCCAATTTCTCAATATCTGGAGGTGGAAGGGATTTGAATGCAGAATTCATCAGTTTTAAAGTCTGCATTATATTTGCTACATCCATTATAGGACCACTGAGAGGAAATTACAGTAATGAGACGACCCGGCAGAATACTTCCAATGGGGATTAACATAATAATCAAATTAAACTTCTCAGGAGCGATCTCTGCAGGCTGAACTGAATACAGTGGGTTTCTGGCAATGCATATATCTTCTTTTTATCAAAATGTGTCGATACATTTAGTCCAAATAGTTTTAAATATAATAAGAAACAGCTGGAAATGAGCAATGGGCGATACTGACAATCTTAAATGAACCTTGAATAATCATATAGATTGATAAAGGGTAAGTATTACAGTACAATGAAAACAATATTAGTTGTATTTTTCAAAACTACAATTCTTTTTCGATTAATCTTGTTTTTTAAGAATTCTAAATATATGTACTACTAACCAGGATTTTTTTACAGATGGAAAACCAACAATATGTAATGTCATTTCCAACACTAAATTACCAAAACAAATCATTATTGGCTTATAAATTGTAGTGGAGTAGAAGTAAAAAGTAGCATAAACTGAAAAAACTCCGGTAAAGTACCTCAAAATGTTACGTCATTACTATCCACCACTGAATAATAATTGATTGATAAAGTTTATAAAGCCCAATGAATACAATATTGTTGGTTCTTTTTCCAACATAAAAGGTTTTTGATCAATTTTGTAATTTGAAAATACAAAATATAAGTACTAAGCGAGATTTTTTACTGAGGAAAATAAACTATATGTCGTGTAATTGCAACTTGATTTCCACTGTAAATGTAAAAATAACTAAAAAAAATGTGTTATTAAGTGACATACATACATATGATAAATATATGGCCAATTTACAAATATCATTATTTATTAATTTATTATTATTTACTTATTTATAAATGAACTGCCGTTATATGGCACTTTTCTATCATCACAAAAAAAGCCTTTTAAAGATTTTCCTCCAATGCACACACACGTTCACACACCGAGCTGCTCATCGGAAGGTCAACTCGAGTGTTTTGCCCGAGGCCACTTCAACATAAGGAGTCAGGGATCAATTCGTCAATCCTAACGACCAAATAAGCACGATTTACTTTTCATGTATTGAGAACAGTTCATTAAGCCGGCCTTGAAGAGCTAGAAGAGACAACATTTGAACAATAAGGGGGACTATATTCAATAGGTTTTGTCATATCTGTATATATCTCAATATATACCATGAAAAGACGAAACAACAATCAATTAATCCTACCAACAAATATTGTCTGAGTGCCTGAAGTCTGATGTATTTCTGTAGGAATGCACACTGTAATCAATTCAGCTTGAAATACTCACTACCAAATGTATATAAATCTGCCTCTGACAATAGTCCGAGACAAATGCTCTACTTACACCTGTTTGAGTAATGTTGGTTAAAAATAAAGAGCCCAGCTGTTCTGGGGAATTTTTGGGGTGTGTGTGTGTGTGTGTGTGTGTGTGTGTGTGTGTGTGTGTGTGTGTGTGTGTGTGTGTGTATATGTCCACCTGCAGCTCTTCCATCTACATCTGGTATATATTTCTGTCTTATCTATGATTGATCACCCTGCTGATTGCTTCAAAACATCACCTGTCACCTGGATCACAATTTCTCTAACAGTGAGTTATCCCTCAGCTACTGTCTGTCCGTTTCACTGAATTAAACAAATCCACGCAACACACCCCTCCAGCTTCATTCCCAACACTTCGAACTGGACACTTCAAACCACGTCTGTATGGTGGATTCAAACATGGCGGGACACTGCTTTACATTAGGCGCGTTCACACCAAGTACTTTGCCGTATTTAGTGCCCCGGCACTTATTACCCCAGGGCATTTAGTACATATCGCGTTCACACCGGAATAAATTCCCTGAGGGAAGATTACGCAAATGAGCCGCAGACGTCACTTCGTCTTCTTCTGCTTTGGGTTTACTGGCAGGCCACAAACAACTTCACGGGGTATACTGCCACCCGGAGTCCCCGGCCGGAAGTCCCCGGAGTTGGGGACTGGCTTCAGTAGAAGCTGCTGGGACTCCCAGCAGCTTCTACTGAAGCCTTCCGAGTAAATCACCAGAACGCCGACACCTCCTCATCTCCACCGCTCCCATGTTTTCTTTTGTGTTGCCATAAGTTAGTCTCTCTGCGTTTGTGCGCTGGGCGAATGCTAATGCTAATAATGCTAATGCGAGGATAATAAAATGGCGGCTCTACAAAACATTTCAGAGTTGTACGGGGCGTGGTTTGCAATTTGCCCAGCCAATCAGAACTGGGGCACTTTTTTCCCCCAGGAAAGTACGATCTCTCAGCAGGCACTAAAAATGGGGGTAAAAGTTCCCGAGATTAAGTGCTCTTTTTGGTGTGAACGCGACATAAGGGGTACTAACGGAACTAAACGCGAAAAGTACGGTGAAAAGTACTCCGGTGTGAACGCGGCTATTGGCTAATTTGAATTAAAAAAAATACACTATATAATTTTTTTCTTGACTATAGTTTAAAGAGGCCCTATTATCCTTGAATTATGCCTGACACGTCTCCATTGGACTCCTTTGTTTACTTCCAGAACATAACAACATCACTATGTAACACACTATTGGCTAGTGCTCAACACATTGTACGTGATAGGCTAAGGGGCGGGACATCTCTAAGTGGTTGACCAATCACAACCGAGCCGGCATACTTCAAAGCTAGGCAGTTAAAACAACAGAATGGCCATTGGTTAAGTAGAAGTAATCACCACATTTGTCAACAAAAAAAAAGCATGTGTATGATTTTCACACAACAAAAAAGGTTTGATATAAACAGGCCAGCTAACCAATCAGAGCAGACTCTTGTTTCAGACAGAGGGTGAAAATAACCGTAAGTTGCAGTGTCAATATGGATGTATTTTTGGATGCATGTCATTCTGAGACATTTCATTAGGACATGCTGGCTGTCATTTCTACTAGCGAGCCCCCGAGGGCCTTTGAGCCCAACAGCTGTTTATTTCAGACAATGGTAATATCCACCTGCACTGACAGGAATAACTAGGATACAGGATGAAGACAGAGCAGCTTTCAGGAGACTGGTAGCATTCAGAAGGACGCTCGTGAATATTTATGAAAGGCTGAGAAAGTATATCTCTTATTTTTAGGGTCATTATATGGAATCTTCTGACAAAAAGAAATAACAGGCAAATCCTTAAATACTGTATATCTTGCTATTATAATGTCAACAATTACTGAACCTCCCATTTTGATGTCTACATGAGTCTTCTGCTCTAACAGCTCTAACCTGCACACTGTGGGCTGAACAAGCAGATTCAACAACTTGGTACCTGCAGATTCTCTACTCTAGTTGCTGCAGGTATTGTAGGTAGTTTCTGGCACTAAGGTAGTGTTTCTACACACTCATTTCATCGCCTGCAGCAGATTGAACTCTGTGACGGAAAGCTCGGATGCATCGTGCTCTCTGAGACGACTTGAGGGGGGGGGGAAGTGAAGGAAAGAGCAGCAAAAGCCTCCGTCATCTCAGCTTGATCTTCTCTTCTCTGTCGCAGGGAACTGTCAGGATCCATCTCAGCACATCACACACACTTTGCTTCGCCCACACACACACACACACACACATCTGTGTTGACGCTCAAAAACAACTGTGCACCCACACAGGAACACAAAGTGCAAACCCACATTCAGATGCAAACACACACACATTCATACCAAGCAGTCTGAGGGAGATTTGTCAGTGGAGGATACATCATGTATTCTTTATGAGTCCGAGGGACTGTGTGTATATGTGTGTGTGTGTGTGTGTGTGTGTGTGTGTGTGTGTGTGTGTGTGTGTGTGTGTGTGTGTGTGTGTGTGTGTGTGTGTGTGTGTGTGTGTGTGTGTGTGTGTGTGTGTGTGTACTTTAAGCTCTGTCTATCCACACCTGGCATATATCTCTTGTCTAATCTATGATTTATCACCACTCTGACATACTATCGGCTCAGGGATTTAAAAATACATTGCTTGTCATCTGGATCACATTTTTGGACAGTTTGAGTTATCCCACTGCTACTGTCCTTATGCCTTTATTTGATAGTGATGGTGAGGAGAGACAGGAACTGTGGGGTACTGTGGGTAAAGAGAGTGGGTGGGCTGACACTGGGACAGCTGGGAATCGACACAGGACTCACTGCTCAGAGTATTTGTGCCCTAACCACACCTACTGTTCTATAACTCAATTACAGTCACTGTCACTCTCCCCTTGTTAAACTTATTCAGTCATACCTGCATCTGCTTTGGTTTTTAAAGGCGGGCAATTATAATTGTTGGGGTGTTCCCTTTCCTGTAGTGTGTTCTATAGGTTTTAGTGCATGTAAATGGTCTGCAAAGGCTAAAATCCCTGTGTTTTCTCTCCCACACACACCCCCCTTATCGAAAAGCCTCCATTGGACTGACATCAGTATAGAATAGAAAGCCTTCATTGTACAAAAATATACAACGAGATTTAGAGTG
>NW_022987739.1:29541738-29676738 GCF_902827165.1 Trematomus bernacchii
GTCACAGTTTAATTAGGAGCTGTGATGGAATATGGGAATCAAATCCCACGGGAGCAACTCTTTTTAAAAGGGATGGCACACCCATCAGGTTTATGCAACAGCAGAGGTGATTTACGGCTTCCTGCTGAACCATTTGTTCTCAGCAGCGCAGATTTATGAACAACCCTCAACCTGAAACAACATTTCATTTAGAATCCCTTAAGGTGGCAATTTACCAGACACAAAAACAAAATATTGTAGGTGTACGGATGGAAAAAAGCCAGCTGGCAAACAAAACAACATCCTTCCCGAACGCCACCCTCACCTTTCACCATGCGCTTCAGTTTATATTGGTTATCAGTAATGTATATACAGTTGGAGAAAGTAAGTACATTTACTCACTGTACTTAAGGACAATTTTGAGGTATTTAAGCCTTACTTGAGTATTTCCATTGTATGCTTTTTATACTTCTACTACATACAAATTTAGAGGAAAATATTCTACTTTTTAGTCTTTACATCATAAGTTACTTCAGTTTTCTAATATTAACAAAAAATATATATCAGCTTAGAAATGATGATGTTTTATTATGGATTCAGAATACATGGCAGTTTAAAACCAGCTGCAAAATTAAAGTGATGAAGACATCACCAAATACAATCCAGCAGAGGTGGGACCAAGTCATGTGACTCGAGTCCACACCTCTGCAATCCAGTGATATAGTAAACATTCATTAGGACATGGGCCCTTCTGCTCAGCAAATATTTAGAGTGTTGGTACTTAAAGTGTGTTTTGATGACATTTCTCAGCAGTAGTAAGTAAAAAAGTGATTGCAGGACAGAGTATTTTCTACACTGTGGTATTACTACTTTTCTTAAGAACAAGATTTGAGTTCGTACCAAGAAAGCATCAACGTTTAAAACCAAGCACTTCTTATAACACACTACATTACGAGAGACTTTTTAAATGAACTATCATTTCACTTTTGGTAATATATTGCTCTTTTTAGGTCACAGAATTAAGATGCAACTCATGTCATGGATTGTACACTATATTAAAAAAGTAATGTCTTAATCTTTTGCCAAAATGTGTATACATCCCATATATAAGCATGGTACTGCTTGTTTAACTTGTTCTTTAACAAATCAACCTCCATTTTGATTCTCGACAAAATACATTAAGTCAAACGCTTTTAATGACCCATGTCTCGAGTCAAAAGCTTTGATATTTCCACCTCATATTGACCCCCTCACATGCTCGCTGTGTGTGGATCTGATCCCAGCAGGTGGGGCCTGAAGTGAGACGTGTGAGAGTGGATGTTCTCCCAGATTAAGCCATCACCTCTGGAGCATCACGGCTCCCTCCATCTCCCTCCATCTCCCTCCATCTCCCTCCATCTCCCTCATCACAGCAGATTGGTCCAAACGAGCTCCCATTAGCCTGCACGTCCCTTTAATCTCAGATCCTCCGGGGTCCTCGCCGCCCCCCTGCCCGTCTTTATTCCCCTCTAATGAAGCTCTGATATCTAACACTCATGGCGCTCTAACCATCTTATCGAATAAGGTTATCTGATTCCCAGAAGGCAGAGAGATTTGTCTTTGGAGGAGAACATGTGTTGATCACAGCGGCAGGGGAACATGGGATGTGTCTTGTTGGCTCCAAGAGAAGATTTGTTTTTCTTAGAGAAAGTATGTTGGGGCAGAGATGCTTTTTTTTAAGGTACAGAATGTCATCCTATATTCTTAAATGTTCTTATATGCAAGTTTTTATCTTATATGTTTAAGTATGGTTTCTTAATGTTTAAAGGTGGGGTAGGTAATTTTGGAGAAACCGGCTCGAGTGCGCTAGAATTTGAAAATACACAACCGGAGAAAATCTGCCACTTCCTTACAGAGCCCCTCCTCCAACACACACGAACGCGCACATGACCAATGAGGGCACGAGATAAGTTTGTGCACAGATGGAAGGCTGACAGGCAGGTAGGCCATCCAGTTATTTTAGCCGGGCCGGCTCAGATGATTGGTCGTGCTTTTTACAGTACCACGGCTTCCACAGATGACATTTTTTTATGGATTTTTTGTCAAAGCATTTAATGTATTCATTGCTATCGGGATGTTAAGAGCATTCCATGGAATATAACAAAAAGTGTATCTCGAACCGGCCTACCCCACCTTTAAAGGTGGGGTAGCCTGGCTCACTGGTGTGGGGTCGGCGAGACAGCGAGACACCGCGGGTGTGTGTGTGTTTCGGGCTGGGTTTCGCTGTCTCGCTGACGGCCACTGGGCTCACAGAGAGGGGGGGGGCAGGAGCTCCAACAAGCCGTTTAGGACAGAGAGTGAATACACATACTATGCAGAGATGCTGTATGAGAAACCAATGTGAGTTTGGAAAATTGCACAATATAAATGTATTCTAGTAGACCTCAACAATGGAATTATGATCAGTAGAAATGGCCATGACATGGGACCTTTAAGTTATTCACAGAGAGGTGCCATAATGCTACTTAGCCCAAGTTCATTATTTGTATTATTATTATTTGTTTACGTCACTATTATTTGTTTGTTGAGCACTTCCGGTAATCGTCACATGGGTGTGGTTTGTTTATATAAGTCACCTGTTTCATGTCGAGTGCGGATGACAGAGGGTGAGCTTGTGCTGTCATTTTTTCTGTTGACCGTTTTGTCCGTAGTTACTGCGTTTTGATTTAGTTTATTACATTTCGTAAAACTATCTTGCTTCAGTATGGACTTTCTCTTTGTAAACGCGTCGCAGCTTATAGCCAAGCTTAGCCTCTCGGTGACTCAAACTGAACTGGAAATTGAGCCGCCACAGAGAGCATAGATTACACTGATCTGTGTGTGAGCTACTGACCATCCCATACCCAGATAATGAGGTGTGTTGGCAGACTGCATCCCCCTCCTGTATGTTATGGCAGGTGGATGAAGCTAGAGGAGTGTGAGACAGAAAGAGAGCAGAGCCAGGACTCACAGAATGATGATGGATGATGATGATGATGATGACGACTGGTGCTGGTAGGATTATTGTTTTGGAAACAGTCCACTGTTGGGTTAAACACTAATGGATTGCTTCTGCTAAATAGGTACCAAATACACCTACATATATGCAGTGTGTAAGTATTTTTTTTTATCGTCTTGGCTTTGTACTCAAGCACTTGAAATCAAACAGTAACTACATAGTTTAAGTGGCAATTACAAAGGGGGACAAAGGCCGACAAAGGAACATGTATATTATCCTGGAGGCTATATAATGTGATGGATTTCTCCGTGCAAAATGACAGCACTTAACAATAACTACTTTAAGATGGTAGGAGTAAGAAAGGCCTCTCATACAAGTGTTAATGTTAAAGGTAGGAGATGGAGCATTTATGTATATGGATCTATTATAAGTAATGCCTGGCAATCATATATTATGACGCAAGAATAAAGGGTATGCATACCCACAAGTTATTTGTTCAACTTCTAATGTCACAATCTGTCAGTGTTTCCCGTTTTATTTTGAAATGTAGTCATCCCGTCTTTTGTCTGTTTCTTCCTCTCTGTGTTTCCCCACCTGTTTGATTATCAGATCCTTTCCACTCGTGTTTTCCCCGCGCTCTCTAGCTGTGTCTTATCCTCACGATTGGTTCTGCATGTATTTAGGTTCTGGTTTTCTGTCACTGTTTGTCAGATCCTTCATACAATAGTACTGTTCGTTTTGCCTTGCCCTGATCTCAGTAGATTACCTGCCATTAAAAGGTTTTTTTTTTGCAAACGATTCAACGTACTGCATTTGCTCTACTCCTCTCACCTGACATCCAATCCCTTATACATTAGGAAGTCAAGCATGACAAATCCAACACCACCTCTGGCTGGCAGAGAACTCACTGATACATAGCTTTTCTTTGGATAACTCGACACACTGTGCGTTTCACATTTATATTTAATTCAACACACTTAAAGGTGGGGTAGGTAATTTTGGAGAAACCGGCTCGAGTGCGCGAGAATTTGAAAATACACAACCGGAGAAAATCTGCCACTTCCTTACAGAGCCCCTCCTCCAACACACACGAACGTGCACATGACCAATGAGGGCACGAGATAAGTTTGTGCACAGATGGAAGGCTGACAGGCAGGTAGGCCATCCAGTTATTTTAGCTGGGCCGGCTCAGATGATTGGTCGTGCTTTTTACAGTACTACGGCTTCCACAGATGATATTTTTTTATGGATTTTTTGTCAAAGCACTTAAGATATTCATTGCTATCGGGATGTTAAGAGCATTCCATGGAATATAACAAAAAGTGTATCTGGAGCCGGTTTCTCAAACTTACCTACCCCACCTTTAATGTAAATAATATCCTGCTTTATGTTGTGTCTAAAGCCCTTTAAAAGTGTTTTATTGTCAGAGTTTATAGATTATTTATCTCCACAGTCTACTGTATATTTTCAACTTTTTTAACGCTGTTTTAATTCTATTTTGAGATGCGTAATTTCTAGTATTTTTTATTTCTACTATTTCATTTCTACTTAAGTTTAATGCCTTGTTTTAGATGTATGCTGCTGCAGCGCAAAAATGTCCCAATTTGGTATCAATAAAGTACCTCTTATCTTATCTTATCTTATCATCAGATGAAAGTGTGAACACTCTCTACAGATAGATATACCTACTATAGATAATTGGCTTGAAATTGTTGAGGATATTCAAGAGATGGAAAGATTGACCTTCCTGCTAAGATTGGAAAAATATTTGTACTTAGCCAGATGGAAAAAATGGTTGGTGTATCTGCTGGAATAGGACTGGAGGTCGTTGATGTGACCTCTCATCCTCTCATAATTTGACCTCCATACGAGGAGCTGTTTACTCTGACGACATAAATTAAAATGTTGGTGTGCTAAACGAGAACCCACTCTTATTTTTTTTTTGAATTTTCTCTGTATCCCTGAATACATTGTACATTTTTTTGTTGTCTAACTGATGTAAGTGCCTGGCTTCGTTTTGTAATGAAAAAAGTCTTAAATAAAAACTATGTGTCAAAAAAGTGTGCACACTCTCCTGCATTTGGCAACCAGAGACTGACCCCTGATCTGCCCACTGAGATGGATTCACTCTCTGAGTCGTTCTGCCGGCTGCTCTGACTGCAGGCAGAGTAAAGTAAAGTCACCTTGACAGTGAGGCTGCTGCGGACCTACCTGCGGTGGAGGGGAGGTGAGTGAATGAGCTCAGACAGGTGAGAGTGAACCAGGTGGAGGACAGAGAGGCTCCTGCCAGCATCAGCACCAGGATCAGCTTCAGCATCCCCCGAATGGAGTCTGCAAACCTGAGAGCAGGTGGGAGGAAGCAGGAATGTTCATTTATAAACAGACAGCTATAAGACAGCTAAATAAACGTCTTTTTAGATGAGCTTTTCAATACCGACACCCACTTTTAAAGGTCCCCTATTATACTGTTTTTCATCAATATATTACAGGTCTCAGATATATACAAGACATGTCTCTGATTGGCTGAAACACCAAACAGATCATTGCAGCATCCCATAATCCCCTCTGTTTCAGCCCAGTTTCCAAAGAGCTGATTCTCTGTCTGTTACTTTAGATGAAAATAAGGAGCCCCTCCCCACGCCCCTCTGAGAGAGATTTGGTTACAAAGAACTCAATGGTGCTCTAGGAGGAGATTCAGGTGATAAGGTGGGGGGGGGGGGTTACCTTGGTTGCTGATTGGCTAATGGGTACACAAGACAAAACATCGTGATGACATCATAAAGTGGCCAAAATCTGATCAGCTCATTTTCAGACAGGTTTTTATAGAAATGGATCAGGACAAAAAGAGAGAGAATCTTTGTTCCTGAAACGTTCAGAGTCTCTTTCCACAGAGGGGACACATGTTGATGAAGAAGAGACATGAAGAAGAGGGGACACATGTTGATGTAGAAGAGACATGGAGAAGAGGGGACACATGTTGATGTAGAAGAGACATGGAGAAGAGGGGACACATGTTGATGTAGAAGAGACATGAAGAAGAGGGGACACATGGTGATGTAGAAGAGACATGAAGAAGAGGGGACACATGTTGATGAAGTAGAGACATGAAGAGGAGGGGACACATGTTGATGTAGAAGAGACATGAAGAAGAGGGGACACATGTTGATGTAGAAGAGACATGAAGAAGAGGGGACACATGTTGATGTAGAAGAGACATGAAGAAGAGGGGACACATGGTGATGTAGAAGAGACATGAAGAAGAGGGGACACATGTTGATGCAGAAGAGACATGAAGAAGAGGGGACACATGTTGATGTAGAAGAGACATGAAGAAGAGGGGACACATGGTGATGTAGAAGAGACATGAAGAAGAGGGGACACATGTTGATGTAGAAGAGACATGAAGAAGAGGGGACACATGTTGATGTAGAAGAGACATGAAGAAGAGGGGACACATGTTGATGTAGAAGAGACATGAAGAAGAGGGGACACATGTTGATGTAGAAGAGACATGAAGAAGAGGGGACACATGTTGATGTAGAAGAGACATGAAGAAGAGGGGACACATGTTGATGTAGAAGAGACATGAAGAAGAGGGGACACATGTTGATGTAGAAGAGACGTGAAGAAGAGGGGACACATGTTGATGTAGAAGAGACATGAAGAAGAGGGGACACATGTTGATGCAGAAGAGACATGAAGAAGAGGGGACACATGTTGATGCAGAAGAGACATGAAGAAGAGGGGACACGTGTTGATGTAGAAGAGACATGAAGAAGAGGGGACACATGTTGATGTAGAAGAGACATGAAGAAGAGGGGACACATGTTGATGTAGAAGAGACATGAAGAAGAGGGGACACGTGTTGATGTAGAAGAGACATGAAGAAGAGGGGACACGTGTTGATGTCGAAGAGACATGAAGAAGTGGATTTAGCATAATAGGTGACCTTTAATGTAATGTGACGTGTGCCTTGTTGTTAAAGCACTTTGAGCTGCACCTGGTGTATTGAAAGTGCTGTACAAATAAAAGCTTTATTATAATGATAAAGAAAAAACACAACATATTGAAGATACTGATCCTGAAACACAAAGTGAGACGAGACAGAAGCTTCAGAAACAAAAAGGCGTCTCCTCATTTCCAAACGTCTGCTTCCTCTGTGTCCTAATCTGTTACTGGAGACATGCATTGTTTTGCAGAAAAGCTAGATCATGTCCTGTCTCCCACTTGTTCCTGGATGCCTCAGTTGTACTTGTCATCACACGAGCAGGGACACTTCTCTGAAAGTTGATTCAATTTGTTTCAGCAGCTAAGCAGGACTTGAGAGGCACATTGTAATATATCGTTGAAGACAAGCCACTGGGCCATTCCCAAACTCTGTCTCTTTGGAGCACTGTGGTTTCTCTTTGTAGCCTTTTGCTAAACCTTCAGAGTTCATTAACTCCTCTCTGCTCCTCTGGGTATGCATATGTACGCTCGTGAAAGATTAGATGAAGCTACACACGCCCCAAAGCAATAGAAAGACACTAATTACTTTTGTTTTGTTGCTCTCAGACAAGATGCTTGAGAAAGAGAAGGCTGAACTCGACAATGAACTTAATGCAAGAATAAAAAACAAGTGTTGGAAATGGCTTATTAGTTCAGCTAGGTGATGAAAGGTTTGTCAGCATGCCGAGGGCCAGGGGAGGAGGGAGATCATCCTGTGGACGGATAATGAGAACATCTCCACTCAGACATTCCACGTTCGCATTTTAAGAAAACATCAATGTCTTCTGGGGTTCAATGGGCCGTCATTTTCTACCTGAGCCGTCATTTTCTGCCATCTACAGGTAACAGAGGATAACATGAGGAATATTGATGTCGGCATAATTCTGTTTTTAAGAACAAGCTGGTTGTAGGGTTAGACAATACTGCTAAGATCTTTCATCCCTGTAAAGGTGATAATATCATCTCCATTACAATATCTATCATGATATAAGCAGGGGTGCACATAACTTTCTTAGTGAGTTACTCAAATGAGTACTGTTAAGGAATAATTCTTCTAGATATCTAACCTTTTACTCTGACATGTGTTATCTCCTTTAAGGAAAGGCCTTGGTGCCATATGTGTTGTTGTCACCAGTGTGTGACCGGTCAACTTGTCTGGCACGAAGGGTAATTGTTGTGAGAACACTGAAGCACTTCTTTATCGGTGTTTGTGGGCTCTAGGATGTGAAATCCTTGAGGCCATGAGCGTCGGACGCAGGTGATTCAGTGTTTAGTCTACTCCTTCAGAGATGTTGATTTCTCTCTGTGAACCTGTTAAAAGGTCTAGCATAGAGAGAGGCTCTTCAGAATTGACGTGGCAACTCTGCCGTGTGGTCAGAACCTCTGACTCTTTGATTTGTGATGTGAATCCTCCGGCCGAATACTCTGAATAAACCCATCAGTGTTTGACATCAAAGCTCCAACTCTCACCGTGTCTCCTTCCTGAGTCGGTGACTCCATGCATTACTACACAGAAGTTTCCTCCACAAGTACCAGGAGACAATGTTTGGTACACAAGGTTATGTGTTCAGCCCCTCTGTTTCGCGAACGTCGACAGGGGGGGGTGTGGCTGGGGGTGTGGTATTGAACGTCGACGGGAGGGGTGTGGCTGGGGGTGTGGTATTGAACGTCGACGGGAGGGGTGGGGGTGGGCGCTAGTGGAGCACTCGCGTGGAACTCGCACCAGAAGTTGTGGCACAATTCCGTTGTACTCACCGACGTTAACAGCAGGCCCATCTGTGCACACGGCGACTGGCTCTGTCGTCCAGTGATCGAAGCGCCTTCTGGAAATGCTTCGCAAGTCCGCCGGTACGCAAATGCGCTTAGTGAGACAAGTGACGGTACGCATTTCAGATGTTTGCCGCGCATGCGTACTAGTTATGTGTACCCCTGGATATAAGCCTGTCTTCATGAATGAACTTTATAGGAATTCTGTATGAGATCACATTGCTTGTATATGAACTAAGATTAGTTTGAAAATGTTTCCAACTTTAATTGATTGAATTTATTTGAAAAGTGGGCACACATGAATACTGTGATACATATTTGTACATACATATTTCATTAGTACAATATATGACAAGCACAAGTTTAATTTGTGGGCCATATTTCATTATACTATTTGAATTAGCTGAGGGCCGATTCAAAATGGGCTGCGGGCCGCATCTGGCCCCTGGGCCGTAGTTTGGACACCCCTGTATTATGCTTTTGTGGTTTTTCCCTTTCCTGTAGTGTGTTATAGGTTTTGGTGCATGTAAATGGTCTGCAAAGGCAAAAATCCAAAAGTGTGTCTCCCACAAATTCTTTTTGAACATTAAAGCATGCGAACATGTCACAGTAGAGGCACAAGATACTAATATGAGCCTGAAAATAAGCAAAATATGTCATCTTTAAGACATTTTCACAAGTTCAGGCTTAGTTGTTATTCTCAGTTTAGACCTTGTAACTGTGTATCACGATATCCATTGAAAGACGATAAATTATCATACAGATTTATCGCCCTGCAGTCGCCGTTTGCACAGGAATAGGCAGTGTAGTCAGATGGCTAAATGTTTGCACACAGAGATGTCTGGTATCTCTGCCCACAGCTACACCCCTAAAAGCTGCATCACCCATCTGCCGCGGACTGGCTCAACCCTCCGTCCTCCTTTGATGCCAGAGAGGGAGGATACCCTGAACCCAGCCAAACCCTCATCAGTCTGCAGAGAATCACACACAACCCCCCCCCCGTATCAATCCCGATCAGAGCCTCTGAGCAGGAGAAACAACAGTAGCTTATTTTCTAAACTAAAACGAGTCCATTTGATCCAGAGCTTTGTTACTGATTGGCAAGATGAGTCAGATGCATGACGTGTTTAAATCGGCTTTGAAAACAACTGGCTTACAGTAGACAAATAGCAATTTAAATATACTATCATCAATATTTTTCGAAATGTGTAAAAACTAAACATGTTTTTAAAAGGTAAGGACAGCAATATGCTGACTATTACTTATTGTCGACATAAAAAACAACAATCAGTGCGACTAACAAGTCATACCTGTGTAATCAAAGCATTATAAACAGATCCCTATCCCACTATGCTAAACATATTACAATAAAAACGGTTATTTAACCCGGTTTTAGTAGTAAGGGTTAAAAACCACAGTGCCCATGTGCTTTAAAACCTTTCAAATATTCACGTCTTTTAATAGAAACAAAGGGGTTTGCCACTGACAGGGAAGGGGAGTCTGTTTGTTTAAATAATGTGTGGTTGTTTTGGTTGTTTCCATAGGATTTGGTCCCAATAAAAGACCCTCCACAGGTTTGCATGGCTCTATGAATGCAGAGCCGTGTCACACTCCTCGATGAGTGACGAGGGTCATGGCATCTGATGAGGTAACGCCAGAATTAAAAGTCCATCTTTTACTCTAACAGGATTTATTGGCCATAAAGATAGCATCATTTCACTCGTGTAGAATCTGATTAAATCTTCCGCCTGCGGGGGGATGATGAATCTCATCTTCAGTGTGATGTTATCAACCGGGCCTATCTATGTTTTTAGTGAAGGGGCATGTAGTAAATAACCAAATAGATGAATAATATGAGGAGCAGTAGCAGGGAAAACAAATCAGGCTGATACCAATGTGTGTTTGTTCACATCTCATTAACCTGGAGGATTGTCTGGCCTTTCTGACACCGGGAGAATAACCTGGTTCTGTTTCCCTTCACTCTCTCTTTTCCCAAGGCGTGGAATGGGAAGATAATGACGATGCTTGTTAGTTATTCCTTCCCACTACCTCACATCGACGTCAAAAGAAAACGTCGTCCAATCAGCTTCTGCCTGACAATTAAACAGCTCCAGGATCAAATGTTTCCATGACGGGTGCCACACCTCGGAGCAACCAACACTAATTGAACCTTCTGCAATAATCTACCCGCCATTCAACTATCCACCGGCAAGACACAAGATATAACATTTTTGCAAGCAGAGAGTGTTTATTTTTTGGGCAAAGGGCAAGTGCTAATCCCCCAAGACATAACACTTCCCAAGAGGCCACTTAAAAAATGAAACTGCAAGCACAAAAAGCATTTAAAAAGAGGGTAGTTTTCTGCCCCCTGTGGCAAGCTTTGCTCAGCGTTGGTGCGGTGCTTCGCTGAGGGACAGCTAGTGGCAAATAATAAGTCACATCCTCACATTAATGTCTTAAAACGCTGCCATTGGGTGAGACAAGGGACGAAAAACTGCTCTCTGCTCAGTTCATTACTGCAATCTAATGGAGCCATATTGCAGGAAATTAATGAAGAAGGAGGAAGAAAACCGCAGATAAGCAGTATTTAATTTTAAGGGAGTAATAAGAGAACGAATAAATTAAATAAACGGTTTAATTTCTTCGGGTATTTTGAGGTATTTCTGTAATCAAAGGACATTCGTCTGATTGTAACTGGAGGCTCATCTCAACGGACGACCAATCAAAGACAAGAAGGGAAGAAAGTCATGAGCCCCGTGCCTGATGATAATTAATGAGAGTCTGCTTCCTGTTGTGAGGGACCGAGAAACGCACTTAAATCAAGATGTAGCTTAGCATAGCATTATTATACACATATGGGGTGTTTCTCAATTGCGAGTAAAGCTGCTTCAGAGCCACTATTTCAAGCATACTACGTCATCGAGTGCCGCCGAAGTACTGTTCCAATCTCCAGCATACTTGGAAATCTACCGAGCCCGGCGTACTCCGTTTGGAGAAATATCGAGGCTGCACATGAGTAGACTCCGCGGTCTTAAAATCCCCACAATGCTTTGCGCATGGACCAATTTCCCCAAATCTGTGGCGGAAGATGTAAGAGGCGGGGCCTTTCATATGACGCACACCTGCACACTTGCTAGCGTGTTCCACTCTTCGTTTTCCGAATGCCAGGAAGTATTCTTGACTCGCTTCTGAAGCAAGATGCTCGGCAGACATGTGCTACCAAGCAAGCGTACTCGCGATTGAGAAACACCCATGGTGTACAATACAAAAGGTGTGTGGTTAAACCATGGATGTATAATAAGAACTGGATACAGCGTGGGAGGCGGGGCCTCGTTCATTCCTATGAGAGTTGCTCATTGGCGCATGAAGACAAAATGGCCCAACTTTTGAGAGAGCGAAACTTCCCGAAAGTATTCATATAATCCGTTCTTATTGTGCATCCATGGGTAAAGGTAAAACTCATGTAGTACTGAACACGTCACATGAATGTGCCGGGCGGCGCGGTCCCGTGGGTTAGATGCGCGTTCATAATGCAGAGGAAAAGAACTCTCAGAATAACGTTATTAGCACATTTTACAACTTGAGGACCAAATGTTTTTAATAAGGGCTATACAAGTGTTCATACTGGGTAGTTTATTTAGTTTAAAAAAAATTATCCAACGATTTACAGACGTCTCTTTCCCAATGTTAGTCAATGGGGAAAAGTGTTTCCGGGCCCAGCGACTGATACGGAAGTGTAGTACCGCCATTTGGCCACAACGAATATTTTCCTCAGAGTCCGGCGCACTTCCTGGGGGCTTGGGTTAAACGGTATTAAAAAACCTTTAAGATTAGGAGATAATAGATCATTAAAGTGCAATAACTGTATTGGAAATGTTCATTATCAAAATAACAGAATGGGATATATGTATAATAATATTCAAAGAGCCTTTATAACTCTGAAACCTGAACAAGCTTGATCTAAAAAATAGTTTTTATTAAAGAGTTTTTAAAGTCTTGAACGGTCAATTAAAGTCTGGAAATTAACATTGTAGTGTACGGGAGAAGAATGATATTGAAAAAACACTATTTCACAGTTAAAAGTGACATATTTTGGTATTATAATTGTATTATGATGCTATTAACTATTTTTGATAGACCAATAAAACATTAAATATATCAATATAATAATAATAACTGTCTATTTGTTTAGCTTAATTTCAAATAACTAGATAAAAGGTTTAATTGTTGAGTACTTTTTAAAAACAACTTTACACATTTCTTCAAAATAAATAGACAATAACACTTGAAATACTTAACTAGCAGATATACACAAAGCATAATCTTATAACGATTGTATTACATGAAAAGCATGAGTTACATTTATACACATAAGGTCTGAATAGAAACTAAATTGAAGAATAAAAGATGCTTGAAATGTTAAAAATAAGCGTTGCGGACATTACTTGTAAGCTGGTATATCTAAATTAATGTATGCCGGAAGCTGTTATTTATTTTTCTATATCTATGTATTGCTTTGTGTATATCTCTATGTTTCTGTGTACTGGCTGTAAAACTAAATATCCCTCTGGGACAATAAATCTAAATCTTGCTCAGAGGTGTCAGCGTTCAGTTTTCCACGTTCAAAACAAACCCTTAAAGAGGATTTTCTACAACCTAAAAGCATGAAAGACGATGACAAAATAAATAATATTCCTCTCAGTCATCTTGCAACACTTAATCAATAGTCAGTGGCAGGAGATCCATAACCTCTGAACAGCATGTAAAGCAAACGACATGACCAATTGTAAAAGCTGGATTTTGTATTTAACTATCAACTGTTGCACCCGAACAGAGCCTAATCAATTCCTCCAGTGACTCAGGGTTTATATAATCAACACCAATAATTCAGCCGCTCTGTTTACATACAGTTTCATCTCGTGCTGCAAACAGCTTCATTGATTAACAGTGAGAGTTATGGGCTCATTTCCCTGATTACAGCTTTTAGGAAACACTGGGCCTGCCTGGAAGTGCTGATTGGGCCTCAGTCTGCGATAAACATATATCCGTCAGAGCGGGGAATGAATCCATTGCTTTGCTGACTCCACACTTTGTCTTACGCTGAGGCTCTCTATCCATCAGAGGAGGTGAAGTGGCTGTTGCATTAGCATCTATTCCCTTCACTCTATCACAGCTGCATCACAGCGTATATTAAAAGGGAGGAGATGAGATCAGGGGGAGCCAGAGAGAGGTCTCGATGCATCCAGCAGCTATTATTTATATGAGATTTAATCCTTAATAACACCAAGGAGGTTGTTGTTTCATCTTCGGTTGTCTGTCAGAAGATTGAAAATAAGGGAAAGCGCCAGATTCTCGGAAGGGTGTAGCATGGGTCAAGAATGGACCAATTACATTTTAAGCTGATCTGGATAAATAATGTGTTGCTTCCTTAGCACTATAGGCCATTTGTGCTGCATTAATATGGCGTGACTTCCCAACTGAAAATGTATAATGAGTCAGAAAACAATAACCTGAAGCGTTGGCGGACGTTTTTTGGCTTTCACAGACTTGCCGTCAAATGGTGGACAAAAGTAAATGTGGGGTTGATGAATCTCAGCATTAATGTACTTTAAAATGTCTTCGTAGCTTCCAATTTTGTTTCCACAATGTGATTTAAAGCTCATGAACACACAAGTCGGGAAAATAACTTCCCAACTCTGGAATTGGGACCATCCCAGGAGCACCTGATAACCCCATTTCCCTTAAAGAAGGTCTGCGTTCTCCAAGGGACAGTGCAGATAGCAATAATATAAACCATACAGCTTTCCTATTGCCAGGGGGATAAACTGAAGTACAATATGTGTGCAGGTTCAGAGCTAAAACACTGTGAGGGGAATTCACTAGCTCTTAATCTTGTTGGTGTGGAAACAGAAGCACAGCCAAGGCTTTCAAACAGAAAAAAGGATGGACAAAAACACAATAGTCTTTTGTGTTATGTCACGTCAGAAGAACCTTTAATTGTACATATATCCCCAGTATTCAACAGCCACACAATGGGATTGTCACATAGTCAACTGAGTGAGAAAGCTGCATAAAGGTTACCCCGGTCAGAGGATTATGTTGTTGTAAGGCAGTGACCATCAACTGGTGGCCCGCACGGCAGGGGGGACTGTGGCGTTGGCGGAGTGGTTAGTGCATTCGCGCCCCACTCATGTCACCACGAGTTACACGGGTTGAGCCCCACGCTTGTCAAAAAACGTTGTTGTGTCCTTGATCAAGACACTACATTCCCAAAGGTGCTGTATAGGTGATACATTATATATATATATATATATATAAAGATGATGATTACTTTTATAAAAAGATAAAACCGACCTTATTCTGTTTTTAAACCAAAACGGGTTAACAAGAAAGTTACCGGTGCGCCAAGGAGGAAGTGGAGCACACAGGAGACAACTGTCTCATTGCAGACTGTTATGTTTATGTGGGGAAATGGCAGTGCATACATTATTTAAGATATGCGTGCCTGGCAAACAATTTTCTTATATCCTGCAACCGTTTCCCACCAATCAGGACACGGTATTAATAAAAAAGTTGATTCCTTTCCCAATCAGGACTGCTTTCAGTTTTATTACCCCGGATACAGGCTTATAAAAAAAAGTGAACATATTAATCAATTATATATATATAAAATATATATATAATTTATTATGATTTATATATATATATTTATATATAAAAATCTCTGGCCCCGGAAAGTGTCTCTTGGATTAATTTTGGCCCTTGGACAAATGTAGTGGGTGACCCCTTGTTTTACAGTAAAGAGGATAGGTTTTCTTCTAGATAAGGGGTGCGCGGTTATAGACGATATGACTATTTTTCTGATCAATAATAGGATAGTAATTGTATAGCACATCCACATTTAAATAAACAGAGTACTGTCTTAAAAATAAGGTTATTTTTTACCTGAATTCAGTGCATTTTCATTTTGCACTTATACTCTATGTTGTTTATCACTCTTCTACAACTCCTTGCATCCAGACCAAAGTGTTGTAATTTGAAAAGTCAACATTGGATTTTTGTAGCCTTGACTTGCATGGACAATATCACCCTCTTACCGTCTTTTCACTAGAAAAACATGTTCAATGATCATGCCTTGTGACATAATTCAGTATAAACAAGTATCTGTGCAGTTGCTCACCTGGCCATTGCCACTCCAAACACGCATCCACCGACAGTCGACCAGAAACCAATCCAACCGGCGTCCACCTGTGTGTCAGATAAGAAAAGGAGGAGAGCGGGGAAGAGTGGAAGAAGAAAGGAGGAGAGAAAGTTATTCAGTGTTCAACATGCGTACTGTGACGACACAGCTGGAAAGAAAGCAAGAGCAGTCTGTCAATCAGCGGTGAAACTATGAGAACAGCTGTGTGAGTGTGTTGTCCTTTCTTATTCACACCGAGGAAGGCCAACGCATACAATTGGCCTTAATGTCAAGAGAAAGGACGATATGGATAAGGGACCGCAGCAGAATCAATATGAGGTAGAGTGTTGCACATGTGCATACAAACACACACATAGACACAAAACCAATCAGTGTGTAGCACCCAGGCGAGAATGTCTCCGAGTGCCAGTGAAGGTGTTTGGTTCCCATCAATCTCCCCGAGGCAATAACTCACATTCAACCAAATCCAACCAGAGGGAGGATGAGACGGCGAGGAAGCAGAATCTCAAGTAGGATCTGAAGCGTTTTGCTTAATCATGCTTTGCATCGGCCTGTCATGAACGTCTATAAGGAAATAGACAAATGTAAAGTGGACTACCAAAGTTATTAATTGTAAAAATGTCTAGTGGCTTATGGCGCATTTCCACTACAGCGCGGAGCCCGTGCCCGGCCCGTTTTTGGTTGCGTTTCCACTTGGCGTAGTTCCGGCTAGCGGGTACTTTTTCACAGTTTTTCTGGCCCCATAAAATCGAGGTTCTTAGCGGGCCAACAACCAGGCTGAGTATGCTAAACTAGAGAGAGAGAATCGCTGGCAAGGGGGCTACAACTACAACAAAATGAACATATTTGACCGTGATGTAATTGTAATACACGTTTCAAAATGATGCCGAAGTAACAACATACTGATACCGGTTAGTAAAAACCATGAATTAATGCTTTGACAAGTCTGCAGACAGACGGCAGGCGAAAAACCTTTTAAAATGCGTGTTTTCTGAATGGAGATTGGCTAAGCTAACGCAGTATATGCTCCGACCGTCCACACTCACAACAACGGCCTATACAGACATAAATAAAGCAGCGACTGTATTCGCCATGACACAGGCAGTCTGTGGTTTGTACTTGTTTAACTTTTGTCTAGTTTCTGAACAGATATGAGGAGCTGTGAGCTCTGAGTGCTAACAGCTAACGGCTGATGTTGTTTTTCTGTGTTTCTCATTGAAGATGACGTCACGGCTCCGCCTACACTGCGTTACTATAGTTACTGCCCCAGCTACTAAACTGTAATGGAAACGCAGCATAAAGTGAGCCAGTCCTAACAAGGCCTAACTATACCGTACTAAGCCGAGCGAGGCCCTGCAGTGGAAATGCGCCATTAGTAAGTGATGAATGTCATTATGTTTTCAGTTTGGTGAAGTGAATGGCGAGGAGGAAAAAAAACGATTGATTCACAAACATTTTACCCACAACCTCATTTCACCTGGACGTGCTGCTTATTACCCATGAAGGCTGAGCAGCACCAGTGCCAGGGTTTCTAAGGCGTATAATGTCACGTCAGTTTGTGCACCAATTTAGGAAGCTGAACGCAAATTGTTTGCCAAGCCATTTCAATTCCTGGATGCAAATGGCTGTGTTTCATGTGTGGGTGGGAAGTTAATTAACTGCAGTATTCGTAGTGCCTTGGAACCCTAAAAAGAGGCCAGATTTGAAGCGTAATCATGTCTGCTGTATTGCGATTGTGTCAATAAGCTTACAGATGACTGGTGAAGGGAAGCCAGGACTCAATACTCTTGACACGTTAATGTGTTTTTTAGCTATTCTGTCTTTCTCTCTCAATGTATTGCTGCACAGGATCTTTGTTTAAAGCCAATATTCAAATGTCCTTATCTTAAGCTTTGGTTATTCATGGTATTGTTACACCAACGCACTTCATGTTATCCCAGAAATCTTCTGAAGTGCTTCATGTGAAGACAGAGGATGCATTGTGAGTAAGTTCGACAGTACTTAAGAAATTCACAAGTGACTTTGTAAGGAATAGGAAAGCAGTGATCAAACTAAAATAAGTTCTGTGGATACTAAATGGCTTCTTTCTAATATAGAGGCTCTATTGTGCTTTTTGGGGTTTCCCCTTTCATGTAGTGTATTATGTCGTTTTTGTGTGCATGTAAATGGTCTGCAAAGGCTAAAATCCAGAAACAGCTAACCAATCAGAGCAGACTGGGCTCTGGTTTCAGACAGATGGTGAAAAGAGGTGCTGCAGCAACCTGTGAGTTGGATATAGAATTTTTTTATTTTAAAGTAAATTCAGATTGAACATAGTAAAAAAATGTAAATTATAGTGTCCGTCCAAAGATAAAACATTACTTATAGTGAAAACCATCCTTGAATGATGGGATAGTAGACTAAAAGCATTAGGAATCCACACTATAACATATAATAAGTACCATGTATCAAGATTGATGCAAAACAAGTGACATTTGACCTTTTTAGAGAGGTTTAGCAACAAAATAAACCACCTTTGGGGTCATTTGGGTGCATTTTCCATATCTCCGGCCCCCCTTGGTCGATTTTGATGATTGACATCTCTTTTTAACCGTTAGAGCCAATAGAATCGAGGGGAAGTTCCTAAATCCATCTAAAAATTACCCATTGGTGAATGAGTGCTGCGCAGCCAGAATGCCCCGGAACCGGAAGCTGCGATACACTCTGGTAGCTATCGTAGCAGCTAATATGAAAACTCCGTTATTGACATACAAATGGAATGATGGATTATCAGTAATCATTTCAAAGTGACACGGACACATTGGATTAACCTATGGATTAACCTATGGATTAACCTATGGATTAACCTATGGATTAACCTATGGATTAACCTATGGATTAACCTTCAGCAGCGTTTTTCTCGTTTTAATGCCATTGAACACAACTTTTGATCAGAAAACAACAAAGGTAAGACGTTTTTAGCCGTTTTGGCTGCGTAAAGCTTTTTTGTTGTCGTTTCGCCGCGAGTTCTGATCGCTCAGTTCTGATACTTATATGTCTGGAATCTGTGGAATCTCAGCTTGCTAATCAATATCTTGTTTGTGCAGATCCGATAAGTAATAAGGGTATTTTACCTTGAGTTCTGTGCTAAGTGCGTTAGCATTTTTTCACTCGGGGCTAATTCGGAGCCTTTGTTATTACCCTTGTGTTTCGTTTAGCTAAAACTTGTTAATATTGTCTGAAAGCTGAGTTTCTTCCCGTTAAGTGGGTATGACACATTCATAGTTTGTTAAATATTAAGAAGCCCTCAGACGCTGTTTCTTGCAAGATGTTGCATTTTGCCCCCGCCCCGAGGGGTTTAACTGAGGCAACATTTTAGCACAGCATGGCACCGGTTTCCTGAGTCACACTTGCATTAAATCCTCTTTAACACTATCTTTAACAATCCCAGTTCCAAGTCAAATCCAAACAAACAATTACACACCTTAGCTTCTGCCTGAGCATTTCTACTTTCACCATCTTTGTTCCGTTTGTCTGACTTCTGTCCTTGTCTCACCCCAATTCCCACATCCTACTTATCACAGACCCAGTTTTCGCAGACGCCATCAAAACATAATAACTGCAGGAAGGATGGCTGCCTGCATTTGAGAATAATGCACAATCTCAGGTGGAAAATTGAAACAAGGTTGGCAAAGCAATCACTGAGATGTGCTTCTGTCAAAGAAAACTGCCCAATTATGTTGTTTTTATTTCTTTTTCTGGCCAAGTGGCAGCCAATATGTCTGCAGGGCTGAAGTCAATGGGGAGAGGCCTGGAGAAGGGCAGTGTTATTCTCACTTCAACACTATCTGGGTGGAGGTAAACTCTTTCACTTGGGGCAGCAGCTCACTCTGCAACTCCAGAGGGGAATATGAACCTGGCAGAGTCATTTAGCATCGGACTTGTAGCTGCTGTATTTCATCCAAACGACTTTATACTCCGTCAGACGACGCCCAGTGCAAGCCAGGCGCCAAGAGGACTAAATCACCGGCGAAAAGCAGAAGTGAAAACCTGAAGGCATCACCAGTGCACTCTCTACTCCTCTGCTTTAAACTAGAGATGATTCACATGAAAATCAAAAACAGCATTGACAAAAAGGTTCAGCCAAAAGCTCGACTTCCTGCCAAGAATAAAAACACAGCTCTCACTCATATAGATTGCATTCAACGGGGAACACTCGTCCATTTGTTATTTAAAAAACGCAGCAAATATAAAATCCACAATGCCCTGAATATTAAGTATGAACATCGAGGCACGATCCCTGACCTCTGCTTTAAGAAGTTTCCCTGATCCAAGCAAGGTCACTCCTTTGAAATACCATGTCAACATCAAGTATCATCAAATATAATCTTTCCTCACCTAGTGTCCTTCCCAGGTGTTTGCCTTGCACCTTTTAAAAGTTGATTTGGGGGTATAGCTTTAGGCTTTGACATCCACCAATGGTTGCATTCATCTCACGCTTGCTTTAGAACACAGCTTGATCCCTACCTTTGCATTTTCTTGACATTTTGAAGACAGAGACAGTATGTTGACTCAACCCAAGGCTGCAAACTGTCTCTTTAGGGATCTTATGGGTCTTGTTACAGATCCTGAATCCATGTTGAACTCTCACAGTAATGTTTTGCTTGTTTCTAAAAGTAAATGTATACTCATACAGGACTTGAATGTATGAAGACAGACACATTGAAACTAGTTGAAAACCAATGACCACGTAAGAAAGTCCAATAAGTAGTCACGCTCAAGTTTTTAAATGTTCAGCACCACCTAGCCTAGCTTCAGTAAGATCAACAGCTTATCTCCTACTGTTTTTCTTCCATCTGATCATTGCCTCTTCCTCTCTGACTTTCATCAACTGAACCAATCTTTGCAAGAAGTTAAACACCCCAGGTGCATATTTAACACTCTTGAAACATCAGCATTGTGATGAAATTTGTTGAGCAGTGAACTGGAACACAAGAAGTACACTATTTAATGTACAAGGAGCTTGGGTCATAAGATTTTCATTGCCATTTCTACACTGTAGCTTATGTGCATTAGGGCTGTACCCGAATATCAGAATATTCGGTCGTTGGCCTAGTATTCGGTTTTCAATTTCGTTATTCGTTTTTTTTATTTTTAACCCTAACCCAAATTGAATTGATTGAAATCTCCAATATCAACGTAAGAGCTTCTGCCTCTTAGGGGGGTGCTAACACTTAACCATAAACGTTATCGTTTGCTTTCTCCCGTCTTTATATGTAGGCTAGATATTACTTTTCTCCGTCACGTTGTTTCCATAGCAACAACAACTTCCTGTCAACAGCGCTAACTCTCCTTCAAAAGCATGTCCATACAAAATAGGAAGCCAAGCCAAATTACACTTAAGACAACTGCAACGAAAGTAACAAACACAATGCTGCTCCTAACACTAGGATGGGTCAAATGCAGAGAAACCGTTTCGTTACTAGTACCTGTACTATGTAATGACAATAAAAGTAAAAAATAAAAAACATGAATCCCTTGAATAAACCGAAAAACACGTGTTGAAGCCCCCGTCCCCCCGCACGCCGAATATCCGAATATTCGCTGCTGATTGCTACCGAATACCCGGAGCCCGAAAAATGGTATTCGGAACAGCCCTAATGTGCATATGACATTAAAACCTTTGAAATTGAAATTTGAATAGAAAGCTTAGAATTGGTGTCAGACACTGAAGACTTATACATCTGCTAATCTGATTAATAACTGCATGAAGCAGATAGAAAACGTATCAAACATATGCACCTTCAAACAGCCCTTTATATCTGCAATACAAAAGTAATGATTGAATATGACTAAGATTGCCAGACCTGCCACCCATGAGAAGCAGAGGAGATGGATAGGGAATGAAAAGGAAAGAGAAATACCACTAAAAGAATAAGCAGAAATCTGAAACTAGGACAGAGAGTGCAAATAAACCATGATGGATGGAAATTGGCCCGTAGGAGGTTTGCATTACATCAGATCCGGAGAGCGACAGGACGTAGGTGTTGCACTTAAGCTGGAAATGAGCATGCAGGACGAGATCCGGTCCATTCGGAGGAGGATCTCGCCTGCATTGATAACTCCTACTGGAGCTACACTTTGTATGATGACAGACTGACACATGCTACACATGCACAATGTATCAAATCGTTATCGAAATGGCAAAAAAGGTCTAGCGCAATATTCAAATCACAGGCAGCACGATATTTGTTCAAAGCTAAATATGTGTTTGAATACAATTTTTATGCGGAGCTGCAGAGATATCCCAGCCTACATGTCGTTCTTTTTCTACATAAAACATATTTTTGGGAAAGATTCTCTTACAAAAACACACTATTAAGTACCGTAGTAGAAGTTCTGAGTAGCTGCTCTGGCTCAGTAATCCCTTTGACTCCCGTTTTGTGTCTTTTAAGAGACAGATCTCAAATACCACATATTAAAATAAAATACAATTCTGTTATTATGGTTGGTTTAATAACAGCTTCCAAGTTATTGAGACATTGGAAAATAGACAAGTGTCCGGATTAGAGGTAATGGGTCAATGCAAGTATTTTATAATGCTATGCTTTCTAGTTTGAAGGAGATGAAAATGATGACAATACACCTTGGGAATGTTTCTGGACACACATAAAAGCCGATAAAGACTTTTTAGTTTTAAAGTTATTAGTGTGCTCACTTTCGCTGATCGGAGTAATGATCATTCTGTCCTTAATTGTGATTTGTACCACTTTGTGCAACACACAAAAGAACAGCATTGTAAGCAGGACAATGTATAATTTATCTGCAAAATAAAGTAGAACCAGGGTGTACACATCAGTTTGTGAGAACACCTGCACGTAACCACCAATTTGCAGCAAAATGAACTAATTATTGGAAAGCACGAGGAACTTAATAGAAAGTATGAAATTGCTATTTTGCCATCAATGCATTGTGCCCTGAGGCTTTTACCGCATACTTTTAATTAACCAGAGAAACAGTCAGTCACATTTTTTAAGGCTGAGGAAAAAAGATAATAGAGCGAGGGAACAGAGCAAAAACAAAAATAATTGTGCAACTAAAATGCATTGGAGGTTTGGAGGCAGAAGGAAACAAAATATAAACGTACGATCTTTTGTTAGTCTAAAGTGCTTATTTATCTGCCTGAATCACATCTTTCTGTTGTGATTTCGGATCAGACTGAAGCTTACAGCAGATAGTAGATAAGTGATTTGGGTCTGTGGGTTCATAATGAGCTTAAAGGGGCCGTATTCTGCTCCTTTTCAGGTGTATATCAGTATGTAGTGTCTCTACTTTAAAGAGTCCTCTCCTGCTGATGTTCAGGTGTATATCAGTATGTAGTGTCTCTACTTTAAAGAGTCCTCTCCTGCTGATGTTCAGGTGTATATCAGTATGTAGTGTCTCTACTTTAAAGAGTCCTCTCCTGCTGATGTTCAGGTTTATATCAGTATGTAGTGTCTCTACTTTAAAGAGTCCTCTCCTGCTGATGTTCAGGTGTATATCAGTATGTAGTGTCTCTACTTTAAAGAGTCCTCTCCTGCCGATGTTCAGGTGTATATCAGTATGTAGTGTCTCTACTTTAAAGAGTCCTCTCCTGCTGATGTTCAGGTGTATATCAGTATGTAGTGTCTCTACTTTAAAGAGTCCTCTCCTGCTGATGTTCAGGTGTATATCAGTATGTAGTGTCTCTACTTTAAAGAGTCCTCTCCTGCTGATGTTCAGGTGTATATCAGTATGTAGTGTCTCTACTTTAAAGAGTCCTCTCCTGCCGATGTTCAGGTGTATATCAGTATGTAGTGTCTCTACTTTAAAGAGTCCTCTCCTGCTGATGTTCAGGTGTATATCAGTATGTAGTGTCTCTACTTTAAAGAGTCCTCTCCTGCTGATGTTCAGGTGTATATCAGTATGTAGTGTCTCTACTTTAAAGAGTCCTCTCCTGCTGATGTTCAGGTGTATATCAGTATGTAGTGTCTCTACTTTAAAGAGTCCTCTCCTGCTGATGTTCAGGTGTATATCAGTATGTAGTGTCTCTACTTTAAAGAGTCCTCTCCTGCTGATGTTCAGGTGTATATCAGTATGTAGTGTCTCTACTTTAAAGAGTCCTCTCCTGCTGATGTTCAGGTGTATATCAGTATGTAGTGTCTCTACTTTAAAGAGTCCTCTCCTGCTGATGTCCAGGTGTATATCAGTATGTAGTGTCTCTACTTTAAAGAGTCCTCTCCTGCTGATGCTCAGGTGTATATCAGTATGTAGTGTCTCTACTTTAAAGAGTCCTCTCCTGCTGATGTTCAGGTGTATATTAGTATGTAGTGTCTCTACATGTCTCCATGCTTTAATGTTCAAAAAGCTCTTTATTGTTCTCATACTGCCTGTGCTGCAGCACCTCTTTTCACCCTCTGTCTGAAACCAGAGCCCAGTCTGCTCTGATTGGTTAGCAGGCCGGCTCAGTTGTGATTGGTCAACCGCTTAGAGATGTCCCGCCTCTTAGCCTATCACGTACAATAATAATATATAATAATATTGGGAGGGATGAAACCCTCTTTAATGGTCACACATGCAGAGCACACAGCACACACAGTGACATTTGTTCTCTGCTTTGAACCCATCCTAGTACTAGGAATCTAGTACTAGGAGCAATGTGTTGGAACGCTAGCCAATAGGAGAGCGAGTGTTACATAGTGATGTCTAAAGGAAAGGGAAAACCCCAAAAAGCCTAGTACGACCCCTTTAACTTGAATTTTGTTTAAACATAAAAAAAAACATTTTCAATAATTTGTAAATGCTGCCTCTCATTTCTTTAGAGCATGTGGCTGTTCAGCATTTGCTTTACCTCAGTTTAACTTTAAAAAAAAACATCTCCACGCCTTCAGAACATTTGTTAGAAATCTGTTGCTGCTTTAGTCCTCCTCCACCTCCACCTATGTTTAGAAACACATCTATCCTGTTTTATTTTTAAGCTCAAAGTGTTCTACCCCGGGGATATCCTGTAAGTCACCTTATTATTTATAACACACTTTCTTCTTAGCTAGCACGAAATCTTTCAAGAACAAATGAAATCTAAGAACAAGTTGGCATGCGCGTGTCCTCGCTCAGGTATAAAGATGGAGGTGTGATCTCCTCTCCTGTCTGATGATAACCTTGAAAGGATGCTGCCTTTATCTTCTGACAGTCGGCTGTGTCGAGACCAGGGAGATGTAAAAGTATACGGAGCTTTTTCTCCAACCTGAACCACTCTCTACTTGTCTACCTCTTTGTTCTGTCTGAAGATGGCGAGCATTAATGCAAATGGAGAATTCTCACTGATTGGGCTCTTCAACACAGGTGGACAGAAGCTGATTGTAAAGTAGAAGAAAGAGAGAATGAACAATTCTAAGTTGAAATATGATTTATGGTGAGGGACAGATAACTTTAAGAGAGGGCAAAAGAGCGAGTGCAAAGAGGCCCTATTATGCTCAATGTAGTTTTCCCTTTCCCATCGTGTTTTATATAGGTTTTAGTGCATGTAAATGGTCTGCAAGGCGACTTTTCTCTTCAACACACTTCCCCCCCCTGCCTAAAACGGCTTCATTGGACTCCTTTGTTAACTTCCGGAACATATTGACATCACTATGTAACACTTGTGCTTCTATTGGCTCTGCTCCAACACATTGTACGTGATAGGCTAAGGGGCGGGACCAGGGCTCTCGACTAACTTTTTTCACCATCCTCCCGGAACCGTCCCGAAATACAATCTAAGCCGTCCCGAAATTAATGTGGACCGTCCCGAATTTAAAATATTTGTTTTTCTACATTATCATTAGTTAAAATCATTCAAAGTGACCTGTAACATAAATAAAACATCATACAAATCATTAGATGATAATTCATCAACCTTTTTATTTGAGTCAATCAGTCAAACACATAAACAAAGGCCAAATATATTTAAAAAAAACACACAAGCGAGAAAGTTGCTCTAATATTGAATCCAATCAAGTCCCATCCGATTAACAACAAAATCCAACACTCTGTCCTGAAGACAGAAGACAGAACCCAGAGTAACCACTAACCAGGATGACAGTCTGTAACACAGTCAGGAGACCTTTACAAACTGCCCCGCCCCCTCGCACACAGGAGAGAGCTCTCTCGTCTGGATTGGAAAGATCGAAAATAAGATCGAAAATACATCATAGACGCATTTTGTAGTCTTATTGCATATTAGAAACGGAGTTGGCGAAACTAAAACTGCAATATAATGTTCATGTAGCAATAATACATATGACATATATGTTTTAAATGTCTCTACCACTGTCTTTAATAATTCCGGCCCGGGGCCCGTTTAATACCGGGGCTCGGTACCCATCCCTACATGGGGAGAGGCGCAGCATATTGCTAAGGACTACATGCGATGGAGAGTTCTCATCTCAGCTGCAATGACATGTCTGGAAACCCCCTCTCGGGTGCCCCATGCATAGCGCGCCGTCAAAAGCTGCTTCATAAGTTAAGTTTCGTTTCTCCGCACCGCTCCGGGGTAAAAAAAATTGTAGTTACATCACAGCTGTACGGCTGGCTGACAGCTGTAGCTATACGTACTGTGTGTGTGTGTATTTCGCGGGTTGCTAAATGCTTTGTGTGTGTTTATGTTGACAAGGAGGTTTAATAACTGTGTGCTACACAAAACGTGCAGTCAGTTTCATTTTCATCGCCGTTCGTAGTAGAGTTAGCAGGGTATTTTTATTTTAACTCTCGTCCCAAATTCGTCCCAAAATTAATTTGTATCCTCCCCGACCCGATTTTTTTCGGCCCCGGGACGACGGGAGGTCCTTAAGCTCGAGCCCTGGGCGGGACATCTCTAAGCGGTTGACCAATCACAACAGAGCCGGCCAGCTAACCAATCAGAGCAGACTGGGCTCTGGTTTCAGACAGAGGGTGAAAAGAGGTGCTGCAGCACAGGCAGTATGAGAAAAATAAAGAGCTTTTTGAACATTAAAGCATGGAGACATGTCCCAGTAGAGACACTACATACTGATATACACCTGAACATCAGCAGGAGAGGACTCTTTAAAGTAGAGACACTACATACTGATATACACCTGAACATCAGCAGGAGAGGACTCTTTAAAGTAGAGACACTACATACTGATATACACCTGAACATCAGCAGGAGAGGACTCTTTAAAGTAGAGACACTACATACTGATATTAACCTGAACATCAGCAGGAGAGAACTCTTTAAAGTAGAGACACTACATACTGATATACACCTGAACATCATCAGGAGAGGACTCTTTAAAGTAGATACACTACATACTGATATACACCTGAACATCAGCAGGAGAGGACTCTTTAAAGTGGAGACACTACATACTGATATACACCTGAACATCATCAGGAGAGGACTCTTTAAAGTAGAGACACTACATACTGATATACACCTGAACATCAGCAGGAGAGGACTCTTTAAAGTAGAGACACTACATACTGATATACACCTGAACATCAGCAGGAGAGGACTCTTTAAAGTGGAGACACTACATACTGATATACACCTGAACATCATCAGGAGAGGACTCTTTAAAGTAGAGACACTACATACTGATATACACCTGAACATCAGCAGGAGAGGACTCTTTAAAGTAGAGACACTACATACTGATATACACCTGAACATCATCAGGAGAGGACTCTTTAAAGTAGAGACACTACATACTGATATACACCTGCACATCAGCAGGAGAGGACTCTTTAAAGTAGAGACACTACATACTGATATACACCTGAACATCAGCAGGAGAGGACTCTTTAAAGTAGAGACACTACATACTGATATACACCTGCACATCAGCAGGAGAGGACTCTTTAAAGTAGAGACACTACATACTGATATACACCTGAACATCAGCAGGAGAGGACTCTTTAAAGTAGAGACACTACATACTGATATACACCTGAACATCAGCAGGAGAGGACTCTTTAAAGTAGAGACACTACATACTGATATACACCTGAACATCAGCAGGAGAGGATTCTTTAAAGTAGAGACACTACATACTGATATACACCTGAACATCAGCAGGAGAGGACTCTTTAAAGTAGAGACACTACATACTGATATACACCTGAACATCAGCAGGAGAGGACTCTTTAAAGTAGAGACACTACATACTGATATACACCTGGACATCAGCAGAATATGGCTAATGTAATAGTAATGTTCTGCTATCTGGAGGCCTTTCTTAACAGTAATATACTTCTCATGTTAGTACAGGAGCCTTGGGGTTAATTATACCTCAACATCTCCAGTATATCGGCTCTACTTTAAGTAGCTATCCTGTATTTATATGCGCTGGCATTAAAGAGCGCCAGATGGATAATAACAGGCAGGAGACAAAATAAGTTTCTGAAAGGTACTTCAAGATGCAGCCAGAAGAGAAAGCGATTTGTTCTGTGGATCTTGTGAGAGGGATATACTTGAAGAAAGCTCTGTGAAATCCTGGCACAGTGTAATGCAGATATATTCAAGAGGAGCTTCTGTTTCTCTGTCATGCAACAACTAACCACCTGAAGGGTAAACAAATTGAAGACCAGAGAATAAGTGCTCACGATTCAATCAACTTCAAACTCTTTGATCGTAGGGTTTTTGGAAATTGCCTGTACGGATGAGTTTTTTGCAAAATGTGGACAAAAAACAATGGTCTCCAAACCAAAGGTGCCTACTTGTTAAAATGGACATATTAAAAAGAAAAAGGTTATATATAATTCTCTGTGTCAATCAGATGTATTTTTCTTTTGAAATATTAAAAAGACAAATACATCTTATTGAGAGCTGTGACACAAAAAATAAGTTGTTAAACTTTTCAAGTAAAGGCGTGGACTGGCCGTCTATGTGTGTGTGTGTGTGCGTGCGTTTGTTGCTTACCTGGCTGATTTTAGCGGGTGTAAGCACCATGTCCAGGACTCCTGTCCAGCCGGCGATCACTCCTGTGGGGACCGCATAGGCCAGCGCTATCATCAGGAAGCGCACGTTACTAAAGGAGACACAGATTTAAAATTCAATTCACATAAAGAGTCTTACAAGTCAATTGTCTGTGTGCTGATTCTCCCATATGAATGAGTGCTTTGAACAGAGGCCTGTACTACGAAGCTGGATTTTTGCTTAGCCGGCTAAATTCAGGGAAATCTCGGGCTTTCCGGTCCTACGACGCTGGTTCTCTTTTTAGCGGGCTAGATCTCCATGGTAACTTATGCTGAGCGGCAAACCTGCTCCGGAGCAGGTTAGGTGGCAGGCTAAGAGATCAACTCAGTGAAAGCACCGCCTGCTGACCAATCAGAGCTCCGTGTGCGGAGTTTAAAGCGATCAATTCATATTACAGGATAGAGGAAATACAGAAAAACTGCCGTTGCAGGAAAGACGGCCGGCAAAAATCAACTGACTGTGAACGTGAAAATTAATAGAATATCCCCTCCCATCTTCAGAGCAATCTGACTATTATAATATTAGCGTTAAGAAAGCTTACTTAAATATCTGCCACAACATAAGTAACCGGATCAGAGTAACATTAAGTACAGTCCGCGGCACTGTGAGTGCAGACGTCGATGTGTGCCATTATCATTCATATCATATCACATCATAATGTATCATATATTTCCTTATCTGAGTCAGCTTCTTGAGCCGTATCTGGCCGTGCAACACTCACAGTGTCACATACTGTATGCAGAAGTATTATTTTAAGCAACACATTAAGTTGACGAAACACTCGAGTCAAATGTAATTAAAGTCAGATCCACTCGTGTCTTGGACGGGGCTGTGATTTCATAAACCTGTTAATGTACGCATTCAAACACTTTTTCTTTTACCAGCTGTATTCACCTTGCAGGTGCAGCTATGTGGCTTTTATCCTGGATAAAGTGTTTAAGTCATGGATGTTTAAAGTTTAACTTCTTCATATTTGACTAATATTAAAGTTCACTTTTCATTCAGGAAGTATGACGCTGCGCTGTCAGTACGCTTGTCCGTGTTTGAGATTGGTCGAATGCTCCAAATACCACCCCTTTCATGTGAACGCGCACCTAACTAGATAGGACACGGCTGGCTTGAGCGATCCACTTGATAACCGGCGTCGTAGTACAGCTTAGCGCCAGCGCGTATGTTTTGGCTTAGGCCAACCGGCTAACTCCAACATATCCAGGTTAAGTTGAACCAGCTTCGTAGTACAGGCCTCAGGTGTGCCTATGAATCACTAGATGAAAACCCAAAGCCAACGACATCAAAATAAGTTATTGTATTCACAGTTTGTCAATGCACTTGAAGCCAAAACGATGCCTGTCTTTCTTACAGTACCTAAATGTATCCCGATTGTTTAAACAGACAATAAGGACAACTTAAGATAAAATAATAAAAAAGCATCTTTGATGAGATAAACAAGAACTATTCCAGAATGTCTTTAAAGTGTAGGACAAACTGTAGTTGATAGCTGGACCTACAGTTATTTTTGGTTTGTTGTTTTGTTCCCCTCTGGTTTATTTATTATCCACACACACTCAAAGCTTCTAAGAAAAAGACTGTTGGGATAATCTTGTAGGCAGGTTGGTCCCATTGCTGTCCTCTGGGTAAAAATATCTTGACTTCAAGTATACAAATCAAGCTCCACAGGGAACCAATAAATAGTTCACCGAACATCAATGATTCATTGACACAGTTTCTTGTTTGGTATTTAACACGCAGAAGTTTGTTTAGAAGAATTAGACTACTTCTACTAGAGTAGAAGTAGTAGTGATCAGTCCAGACTTATAATGGGTCGGGTCAGTAGTTTTAAAACTACTTTGAGTATAAGCGTAACAGAATTTGAACATTTAGATTTGTTTGGTGCACATTTGGTGGTCAGATTAAGGTCTGTTATCTTTTCAGTTTAAAATAAATAAGGTTAAAATGATTGAATATCCTGCAAATATAATTTTTGTTTAGGGGCATCAGGTAGGAAATACCATGCAGATTCGCATTAGAGGACATAACATTTCAGTCAGCCAATGTTGTCCTCACTTAACAACAGCTGTGTTATCAAATACGTTTTGGGGCTCCAGAAAAAAAACCTTATTTGGTGGCAGAGGGGGAAAGTGGCTCTTTTGATAGTAAAGGTTGCAGACCTCTGCCCTAGACCAACTTACTGTAATGAGTCAAACGCAACATTATTCATTTACAACAATATCATAAAGGTTGAAGCAGTAAGTAATTCTTATCTTAAGGTTGTTCTACTTTCCTTTCCATTGGCGCATTGATAAATCAGCGCATCTTCTCAACACTAGCTAAGTGTATTGCTTATGAAGCTATCAGGTGAAATGAAACTGTACGAACAGGTGATAAAAATAAGCATCCCCTCGCGGCTGTAATGAACAGCTTCAGGCTGCAGATCCTGAGCTGCAGGGTCTGATCCGAGCTGTCAGCTGATGTCTCACAGAGTGCTCTGATCAACAGGAAACACAAAGAGAACGAGACACCTCCATATGCCTCGTTATGTATGCATATCCATATCTATGGCACCCCTCCAATCACATGCAAGCCAATTACAATCACTTGGAACACCCGCGATTATCACCTTCGCCCAATGAGGTGGCATGCTGATTTAAAATCAGTGGCACCGCCTCGACCCAAACAATATGATTAGAATCATTGGGCGACTGACAAATGAGCCGCGGCTGGCACAGCAGGCGACAGATTCATGGATCGTTTGGTTTTCCTGCTCCATTTTCTTCTTATGGACCCTGGATTTATATTCTTGGTCATTATAATGCAGGCGGCATCCCGAGCAGTATCATGAGGGACATCTGGAGAACACCTTGGGCATCCTGCATCCCCGCTATGTCTTCAAACGCTCAACACACACACTGATACAGTTCACACACACACCTACAGACAGTCTTTGTGTTGCAGACTACACAGGGAACTTGTCCCCAGACACAAAGCCCTGTTGCTGTAAACATGCACACCCTTTTCCCTTTCCTGACACTGGTTCACTTCTAACAATGAATGTCTTTTATTCGCAGACTGCTTTGAGTCCGCAGAAAAACAAACACTGCTGTCTTGTACTAAGCAGTCTGAAGCTACTTGGCCTTGGGGAGAGTATCGAGGGACGGTCATAAAAAGCACCGTGATGGAGCACCCTCTTCGCCCTCCTCCCTGCACCCTTTTCATTAACCTTGCCATAACAGCAAGAAATCAATATCCATGCACCTTTTGCAGAGTCCGGGTGCTTATTTAGATAACCAAATGTGAGCTAGCAGACTTGTAAGTGAGAGGAAATGTGTTTTCCCTTTCCTCTCCTGATGGTAATAAAATATTTCCGAAGAAGCCCCTGAGCTGGCGGTGTCATCAGCTAAGTGCCATTTGTCCTTGGCAGACCAGGCCGGAGATCAATGCATCAAGACGACAACTTTCAGAGCTACAGTGAGTGTGAGGGGGCTGGGGATCATCAATACTCGGGCTTTGGGCTGTTGAGCATTCCCACGCACTGTGATCAGAATACAATGCTAACTTTTACACCTCGTGCAGAGACATTCAGGCTCTAATTAGACTGCTGCTGAGGAGGCAGATGTGAACAGCTGGAAGCACACATGATGCTGAACATCATGAACCAGTGCTCAGACTCTGACAGTCTAAATGGATTAACAGAAACACGTGTATCAGGCAGAGTAACTGACTAGTTGGCTTCTACCTGCTGTAATTGATGAGGCTACAAAATGTAAGCATAGTATCAGCTCCTGGATGCAGACTGGTCCAATCCGATGGCTCCATACTGATATTTTTAAGCAGATCAGGTATCATCCACATGTGACCAATCCACTATAAATACAGTTTACCCATCAATGTCATTACAAATTATTTATGCTGCATTTATTAGATCATGGAAGAAATCTTGTTTTTAGTCACACAGCAAGTAATAATAATAATAATACTGCATGTTATTTATATAGCGCTTTTCCAGTTAATGGGCGTCTAACAATCAGAGAGCCAACGGCCCAATCCCCACCCTCTGCAGTTGAAATGTCGAAGTGACATTGGGGAAGATACTTAACCCTAAATTGTCCCCATAGTGTCCGGTATTAAAGTGTATGTAAGTTGCTTTGGATAAAAGCATTAGCTAAATGACATGTAATGTAATACAATGTGGTTAATTCAGTGAGGCATTTGAACAAAGAGCACTGGGATATGATCAGGAATGTCGAGGTAGAGTTTTGGAATACCTGTGACTGGTGGTGATTATTAACACACTAAAAGCTTCAAAGTCTGAGGTAATTAAAACACGATCGCAGCACGCAGTGGATTTATGTTAGTATTTAAATTTGAATCAGTTAAGGAAACTGATAAATGCAATGAGACTTAAAATGAAAGAGACCCTATGATGCTTTTTGGGGTTTCCCCTTTCCTGTAGTGTGTTATATAGGTTCTTGTGCATGTCAATGGTCTGCAATGGCAACGATTCTATTGGCTAGCGCTCCAACACATTGTACCTGATAGGCTAAGAGGCGGGACATCTCTAAGCGGTTGACCAATCACAACAGAGCCGGCCAGCTAACCAATCAGAGCAGACTGGGCTCTGGTTTCAGACATTAAAGCATGCAGACATGTCACAGTAGAGACACTACATACTAATATGAACCTGAACATTAGCAGAATGGGGCCCCTTTCAATCTTTCTGTATTAAATATAAATGCATGGCTCTTTAAAGTTGTATTCAATTCTTTCTAAAGGGTCTGTCTGCTACCTGCATGAGCGCATATGGAAACATTAGACTCGGAAATCAGTTTTCTGTTTGCTCCGTCCCTGCAGGATATCTCTAAGTCTAGATGCTGCTGGATTGAGATACAGCCTCACTGGAAAGCTGCCTATCACTGGTGGAACAGAAACCCTCCCAGCTGCATGGCCTAGTTAAGTTGGCCGGTCTGTGTGTGTGTGTGTGTGTGTGTGTGCATGTGCATCTGTCCAGAACCATGCATTGGGTTGCTATCAGCCTGGTTCCTGTCATCTATCCGAGGAAGCTCTTTTACAGGGAGTTAAGCCTCACTGCGCTGCTCAGAGGACTGTGGACAGCATGGCACTGCAGTGAAGATATTTCATTCTGCAGGGGACAGAGTGTAGCCAACAAGGCAAGGCCAACTCCCCGGCTACCCTCACCCAGAGTGTCCTTCCCCTTTAATCTGCGGCCACTGCCATAGGCAACATTCCTCCACAAGCAAGGCAAACAGAGCCTGCTGGACCAAGACTGCCCTGGTGGAACGAGTGAAGGGCAATTACAGTGGGGACATGTGCCCATCACTCTTTGAAATAGCCAATGATACGATGGAGAAAGTGGACTGATTTCGTAAAACCTCATAGGCGAGATTTTATTTTTAGGGTTAGGGTTAGGATCACTCCCTAATGTTCGTATTGTTCGTACTTTTTACTACATTTTATTAAGGCATTTCGGACAGACAAACTTAAGATGTACAATTGCTATGTCTTGAAAAAACACTGTGTAATTGTTTGCTGCCAAACGTCAATACAAAATATATTACAAAAAGGAAATAGCCAATGATGTCCCCTACATTCAGATTGATTTGTTTCATTTATTTATATAATGTGGTTAAATGTGGAAGAAGGACAGAAGAGACGTGAATGTTAGCTCCAACACCGGTTATGAACGGTGGAGCAACTAAAAATATAAAACTAAACAATGGTAAGACGAACTAGTTTGGAAAAACATACCAAGTAATTTATCTTGAGAAAAACCTGCAACCAGGACTAAGATATGGATAATAATTGTGGGATGCTTGTTTCAACGGTGTTATGGGAAGACACGACAGCGATATGTGAACAATCTTCTCATTGCATAAGGTAGGCTTACGCAAGGTCTTGGACAAGGCTTGTAGATTCTTTTAAATGTCATTTAAAGACATTCCTGTTTGGGCAGGCGTTTGGGTAACTTGTGTGCTTTTATTTTATTTGATTGTATGTTTTTATTGTTTATTGTGTTTCTATTGTGTATTGTGTGTTTCACAATGTATTGTGTTTTTAGCACGTCTTTATTCGTATGATGTTTTAAGGCTTTGTCAAGCACTTTGTGACTATGTCTGTGAAAAGCGCTTTATAAATACATTTTACTTACTTACTTACTTACTTACTTACTTGGATCCTCGTTTGGCCCCCCTCCGAAAGAAGGGTCTGATTAAATCAATTGTGATTGTGTTCAACAGACACTGTGCTTTAACTTAAGCTGAAGTCAACAAAAATGTGTTTTGTTTGGTTTTTAATAACTTTTTAACTAAGTTACTGACACAATAATTAAATCATGGTCTTTTATGGGTTTTTTTGTGCACGAGGACTTTATACTAACCTAAAAGCGTTGACATCCTAAATATTGTCTTTCTGTCCCACATCTAATGCGTCCCCCTTAACTAGCCCCCCCAAAAGAATTGGTCTAGAACGGCCACTGCCTATATTTGATAAGAAACACAGGTTCATATTTTATTATTTGGCAGGCGGCACACTAGTAAAGTAGGCCTTCTAGTTGTGAACTTGTTTTGACAAATAGACGCCCCTGGTAACAGGCTGCAATCTTCAGGGTGTCTCTGGAGAGTGATTCAATCTCCGTCCCTACCTCCTCTCTAAGCTCTTCCCTTGTTCCTTTCCCGGAGAGGAAATAGACAAAGGTGGTGATTGTGAAACATCAATAAACGCATCCCTAGTGAGATTCAAGACCTTGTCATCATAGACTTTCTTTCTGTAACCGCATGCATGAGTGCCGCTTTGAGAATACACTGAAGGTTGACCCCGATGCAGAGGATGATGTTGATTTCAGAAGCAACCAGTGTATTATAGCTTAGTAATTAATCTAGAGGGAGAGGCTGGGGTCTCTTTGATAACAACCCAAGCAGATGGTGAGTGGCAGACCCCTTCATTAAGATTCCTCATCCTTCTCCAGCGCAAGACTCTGTCACTTCAACTTTCAGAGACAAGCAGCACGCAATGCATCAGCAAATAAGACAAATCTGCTCCTGTCGGCTCCCTTAGTCTAAGGTCGTAAAACAAAACAGCATCTGAGAATTATTTTCAAATGCAGTCCTCACTTGCTTCACACGTCTACAACCCAAATGTAATCACGGACAAGTCAAGTAAGGCATACTGAATAATGTATGGAAATAATAGTGCCAACCATAGATTGTGTATAAAGATAGGAGGTAGTCACCGTGACGTATATGATTGGTTTGTGGACTACTGTTTTTGAAGAGGGCTTATTAGGTTTTTGGGGGTTTTCACTTTCCTGTAGTTGGTTTTTGTGCATGTAAATGGTCTGCAAAGGCTAAAATCCCTGTGTTCCCTCCAGGGGGTTTCTCTCCCACACACCTGAAATGCCTCCAATGGTTACTTCTGTAACATAGGCTAAGGGGCGGGACATCTCTACGCGGTTGCCCAATCACAACAGAGTCAGCTAGCTAACCAATCGGAGCAGACAGGGCTCAAAATAGTAGAGGAACAAAATACAAATATGAACCTGGAAATTAGCATAATATGTCCTCTTTAAACACAATATCCTTCACCAGGTGTGTGTGTGTGTGTGTGTGTGTGTGTGTGTGTGTGTGTGTGTGTGTGTGTGTGTGTGTGTGTGTGTGTGTGTGTGTGTGTGTGTGTGTGTGTGTGTGGTTGTACCTCAGAAGTCTGCAGATGCTGCTCCTGTAACTGAGTCTCTGGCTCGCAGCCGCCACACTGGGAGGGACGGGTGGACGGGCCGGGAAATAAATCAGGACGGCCACGAAGAGCACAGCAATCGTAGCTAACTCTGCCGGAGAACAGGGGCAAAAGATAAAAGACACACATGTTATTACAAATATAAGACAGTAAGAATCATTTCACAATTAAAACAAGTCACTGTTACATCTAAAAGACTCATGAAACTTAGAAAAACACTTTTTTCCTATTTGGTTGTTTTCTTAACCTCTCAACCCTCGGATTGATCGAGCAGCAGCTGCCTGTTATTCTTTCCCTCACATCGATCTGACGTTTTGATCTTTCTTTTGATGACCTCTAAAACTTTAGTTGCACACACGGGTGTCTGCTTTCTCCCTTTGAAACTTAATAATAATACTACCTTGGGTTGAACAAAAAGCTGCAGCCTCAATCTATTACAACGCGCTTGTTTCTCCTTTCAGCGTGCTTTTAATTTTCTGAGTCAGTTAAGCATAACAGTCGCAGCGATCTAATTTGCAGAGGGCGGATATGAACAGTGTAATTGGGCTTTTTTTGGCATTTGTGCAACATTTTTGGATCCCCCGGCCTGATTGTTTTTATGTTTTATGTCCCTAGACGGGGCTGACATGATGTAGAAATGATGTGCTATCGATCCTTCGTGCCCTCTGAAGCAGGGGCGGTTCTAGGGGGGGGGCAACAGGGGCCAGTGTCCTTGTAACACTGACCAGGGACCCCCCCTGTGGCCCCCATCCCAAAAAAAGGTTACAATATTACGATTTATTGGAACTAAATCAAATCAGAGACCAAAAAAAACAAAAACGGAACTAGAACTTAGTTCATGAGAACCTTTCCACCCCCTTTTCAGTCCCTGCTAGAGAGCAGGTACTTTCGTGGGAGAAAAAGGTTCCCATTTCTGATTGGCTGGGCGGATTGCAAACCACGCCCCATAAAACTCCCAAAAGGTTTTGTGAAGCCGCCATTTTATTTGCTCGCATTAGCATTATTAGCATTAGCATTAGCCCAGCGCACCAACGGAGAGAGAATAACTTATGGCAACACAAAAAAAAACATGGGAGAGGTGGAGATGAGGAGGTGTCGGCACTCTGGCGATTTCCTCGGAAGGCTTCAGTAGAAGCTGCTGGGAGTCCCAGCAGCTTCTACTGAAGCCAGTCCCCAACTCCGGGGACTTCCGGCCGGGGACTTCGGGTGGCAGTATACGCCGTGAAGTTGTTTGCGGCCTGCCAGTAAACCCAAAGCAGAAGAAGAAGAAGTGACGTCAGCGGCTTCATTTGCCTAATCCTCCCTCAGGGACTTATTCCGGTGTGAACGCGATCTGCTCTTTAGTTCATCAGAACTAAGTACTGGGAACTAAGTACGGCAAAGTACTTGGTGTGAAAGCGCCTATTGACTGTATTTTATGTTTATTTTACACAATTACTTTATACTGTCTTGTCTTTTTAACCTGCTTTTATTGTGCCCCTCTCATTAAATAACTGGCCCCCCCAGTAAAATGAGTCTAGAACCACCACTGCTCTGAAGTTCTCGCTTTCCGTTCGTACCTGCATACATAATCATCTGGATCCTATCTCGGATGAAGTTCTCGTATCCCACTGATACCGTAGAGGTGAACGTCTGGGTGTTGTTGGGGGCCGGGACCACCAGAGGTCCGATTATAAACGAAGCAGCGCCTCCCAGGTAGGAGAAGAGGGAGGCCACGGCCGTCGCTGTGGCTCTCTGGTCCGGGGCGAACCATGTGGTGGAGAGGAAGGGGCCGGCGCTCATTATGGTAGGGCCGGCCAAACCATTCAGCAACTGGCCCCCGTGTATCAACCTGTTACAGGAGGGAGGAGGAAATCATTTTTAATTGACCAGAAACAGCAAAAACAAAAGAAAGAACATCACCAGGTTGTTGGAAAGTAGTGTTGTGATATTAAAAACATTTCTTTAGTCTGTACAACACTCTCTTAAATGTTGGCTACATGGTCTGTTTTGGTTATAAATGTGGTTTAAATATTGTACGCCTTCAAGTGAAGATCAACTATGTATTGCTTGTCAATTGATGTACAATAGTAGAGACTAAGCTGAAGACTAGTAGCTTTGAACTGTGGAACATTTGTAACTCAGGTTCCTATCAATGTACCGGATTTCTTTTCTATGTGTCTACAATAAAAATATAAGAACATTTCAAATTTAAAAAACATTTCTCCTGCATAATGGACAGCCAATAAAGTGTGGCAGTGACGACTTATTTTGTAGTTAGCATTAGCAGTTAGCATTTAATTTTTTTCATTGGATTTTGGAATATTGCAGAAATAAGATGTGTGCCAAACAAACGTTTTTGTGTTACGTCCAGCAAGATAATCTCCACATATTAACACCTCTTTTATGATTTTTTAAGCTAAAAACGCAATCACCAGAACTGTACAAAAGCCAATATCAGGCTATAAACAAACTACATCACAATCACATGACTTCCAAAGCTAAGCTAAAGGTGGCTAATGAGCGGAGGAGCGATGACGTTCAGTACTCTCATTTACACTTGTTAGCAACTTAAGACATACTGTATATTGAGTGGGGTATTCACTGATGTATTTTATGTTGTTGAACAAAACAATATCTTCAGCTTGTGTTAATCACAGATCTATTTCAGGCATCTAACCAAAAGCAAATTCAGAAAAACGTTGATTTGGGAGACATGGAACCAAAAGTGGTCAAATGCTGACTCATTTCTGGGTTTTAAAACTCATCCTTGCACCGCTCGATGTCAGTTATTATAATGGTGTAATGAGGGTTCACACTCCAAATACATTTCCGCATGTTAAAGAATAACAATAAGGTTATTATACGATAATGGTGACACCAGACACTGAAGGTACTTAGGTGTATCTGTCTCATTAAAATCTAACAGCTACCCAGATGTGGCAAATCTATTTCTCTCAGCTCGGCTGCTTTCAGCTTCTGTCATGACGTTTTCTGTCTCTGGAAGGTTGAGTCTGAATTGTGTGCATCCGCAGTGACCTTGAAAATCTACTATTAATGGAAATCTGATCCCATATGATATTTAACTCAACGATGTCCCTGAACATAGGTGAGCTTTCTGCTGCCAGCTGTTGCAGGGACGTTGCACGACACTCAGGTGGAGGACTGTGACGCCTTTAAAAGGTTCAGAAAACAACCTAATCAGGAGTTTAAACATGTCTGGGTAGGAGGACTTCCTGCACTCAGAACAAGTTTTGTTTAAGGTGCTCTTTGGATACATGTAGATGTATAAATCACACGAAACAACTCAAGGTCACTCTCTTTAGAACTAAAATGCCTTTTATGTAATGGCATAGTCATAATAAAACTCTAAACTAATTCTGTTGCGTTTTGGCATCCAGCCATGGGATTTAAACAGATTTAATGGGCGATGGCATTCAACCAAAATAAATCTTCCACCTGGACATGGTGCTGTGACCTTGTGACCTCAAGAGAATGTAGACAAATACAATCAGAAATCATAAGTTTGAGGCACATTTTACAGAAAAGCTGTTTTTTTTGCTCACTGTCTAGGACTCTTATTTGACTGAAAGAAATGTATTACAAATGCCTTTCTTTTGTGTGGTTCCTATTACTACAAAGTCGGCTGTTGCAATGAGCCTCCTTGCTACCAGTGTAAAAACAGAATAATGAAGCATTTAATAATATCTGATGATGAGATAATGACATGCTAAGGAATGAAAATGAGGTGTAATTATTTCTGATGATGGTAGAAAACAGACAGAGTCCAGCACATGTCAAAGTACAGTCGCACTTGTGCAGCTTCAGACTGAGCGGTGTGAGACAGATGTTCTTTAAAATATCCCTCCAACACGGCCTGTCTGAGACACGGCTGATTGTCTGTGAGCTCAGCAGACTACACTGCATCCAAAATGGAAATAATGTTACACATACTGTTGGAGCATCTTAGGAGATACATGTGTATACGATTGTATAGATATGTGTGCAAGTACGTTTTGTATGTATGTATATTATGCATAATATTTTCTACAACATAGTAAGCATTTCTTTTTACCCAGGATGACCCTGTCTGCTTCTGTTCATTATTGTAAAATAAACAAAACACAATAAAAACAGTAAAAAGAAAATGGAAATAATGTATTTTTAACAAAATGCATCTCTAAAAATGTTCCGAGTGAACTAACTTTTTAAGTCACAAAAGAGTCAAGATATAAAAAATGTTTACACAAAGTCAGAACTGTGTTTGTCTACAACAGTAAAATGCTAAGAAATGCAACGATATCATCTAGAAATGTCACATGTATAAATATAATTATATACACATGTAAAGGACATATTTCTGCACAATGATTACTTTTACTTTTTATACTTCAAGAACATTTAGCTGATAATACTTACTATAGTACTTTTACTTAAGTAAGATTTTGAATGCAGGAGTTTAACTTGTAATAAAGTAATTTGACAATAATGTATAGGTGTTGGGGAATGATTTGCTTAGGTATTCAACCTTTGACACAGTTCATAATTTTCTCTTTTCACTGTCTCCTTTCCCAGTGTTTCCCAGACAGTGATTTATTTATTTGCCGCCACAATTAAATATCGTCCGCCACAAATGGATCTCATTCAAAGAAATAATAATAATAATATTTGTATTTATTTTTTGGTGGTCTAATGGATAGTGAGGTGGGCTGATGATCGGAAGGTTGTGAGTTCAAATCCCGCCTGGAACACCACTACTAGTGTGCCCTCAACTCCGGTGTGTCTCACTCAATAACAACGCAACACAGAGCAACAAGAACGTTGTCTACAGTAGCCATGAACTCGCATGTATTTTGTTATTTGAGGGGGGGGGGGGAGGGGGGGTGCGGTGCCTCCACAAATAGAATAAAATTCAAGCTTCAAGGTTCAAGGTTCAAGGTTCTTTATTGTCAAACTAACATAGCTACAGAGTAATTATGTCGTTGAAAATCTTAGGTCACAGGCTTCTGTGGGAAACACTGTTTCCCATGGCATAGTTCTACGGGTATTGCTGCTATCTCTCTTAAGGAGGAGCAGCTTGGGCGCATTGTTGTTGCCAGCTTATGACCGGTCAACTGTTGGTCAGAAATAGTTATTGTTGTGGGACACCTGGAACACATCCTTCTCGGGGTGTAGATGACCTCGAGCCATAAGCAACAACAAATGTGATTCAGTGTCCTCAGATGTTTAGTCTATCTATTGAAGAATATTGATTATTACACTCTGAACTAGTTCAAACCTGGAGCTACAGGAGGGGTCTGCAGAATTGATTGTGGCATCTCTACCGTGTGGTCAGACCGTGGCCCGTGACATGTCGTGTGAATTCTCCGGCCGAAGCTCCAAATAAACCGTCAGTGTTTGCCATCAAAGCTCCAGCTCTCCATCGTGTCTCTCTTTGAGTCCTGACTCCAATTGCTTCAGAAGTTTCCCCCACAATAGGTACTTTTACTAAAGCATCTGAATACTTCTTCCACCACTGGGTGGCGCCGGGAGAAAATGAAAAGGGTGAAGCAGGACAAACAGGGATTCTTGGTTAAAGTATTTAGTCTGTATTCTATACCGTCTTTGGTTTTTCTACATTAAGATTTGAAATTTGACAGCTTAAAAACGTCAGCTGATTCTTATTCAACATAAGTGCAGGCTGGAGGGAGAAGACTGGATGTTTGTAACGTTATTCAAACTTAACTTCACGACCGAGTTAACACCAATTTGGAAGACTGAATAACACCAATTATTTCAGTAAAAATGTAATAATATGTTCAGATCCACGGGCATACGACAACTCCCCTACAATATTAAACCAATAAATATTATAAAAGACCTAAGTAAAAAAAAAAAACTGGCTTTATGAAACTGTTTTGAGACTCACTGACACAGGCTTCTGGCGTCTATCAATGTCAAACCATCGTTGTGACAATTTAGAAAATCCACCTGTGTGGCAATGACAGCTATATTCAGACAGGACTCAATACTAGTGCTGACATTATACCGTACAAATAGAAAACTGCTACCACACTGTGAGAAGTAGGAACGTATTTTTCTAGAAGAAAATTGGAGTTGCAAATGTTTAAAAAAGCCATACATGAATGTGTCTAAATTAAATACAACCCAACACTGCTAATAGTTATTCTTATTTCAATAACTATGCGATCAGGGAATAAGTGAATCAAATCTTGAGAGAAATCAGACAACAATTGTCTCTACAATGTGCTTCGTTCATTAACAAAAAAGTGTGAATGTTCAATATCCCAAACTACATTTAAAAATAAAACTCTTCAGGCTTAAAGCAGACTAACACCAGTTTGTCTAACTGTCTGTGTGCTTACATTTCTCTGCACTCTGACTCTTTACCTTTGCTTTCCACTGTCTCTTTGGTTCAAGGATAAAGTGCAGGGTATATGCAGGAATCCTGAAGTCAGATGTAACACCTTTTAAGACCTTTTTTAAGACCCTTTCCATACATTTTAAGACCTCATCGCTCCACTTGGAGTTCTAACCGGTTACATTGGCGACACACTTTACCTCACATTGACTATATACAGTATTGATTGTCCTTCCTCCTTATCTTCCAACCATTTGGACGCAGACTTGCATTTCCCCATAACGATGCTGTTTAACAACCGGCGTAAACGGACCTTCGCGCGCTATCAAGCAGTGAGCGTGCGATGTCCTGTTCAGATGACGTCAAATCCAACGGGATGCCATAAATAAACTACACAGAATCACACTACACACCTACGCAATGATTACATTCAGGCAGACTGTAGAATACAACCTCTTTGGACAATTTATATACTTATTGAAAACAAGCTACAAAATGTGATACCTTGGAAAATGCAGTTTAATAGCCTTAATATTCGCTAAATTGATTTATCAACTTTTAATACTTTTTAAGACCCCGCGGACACCCTGAAGTGTCACGGCAGCGTACAAACTGTAGCGTTCAGAGAATAACTAACACACCAGCAGCTCCTAAATACTGTTGCTCTTACTTTTTATTCACCCTACTCCTTCTTTCTTTGTAGAAGTGTCTCTATCTCCAACTACATCTAGTTGGACATTTTCTAAACATTCTTCTCTTTCGATTTAAGAAAAACCTGGCAACAAAAGAAGCCAATCTCCTTAAATCCTTTCGTGCTCCCTCAACACAAAACGCTGCAGTACAACCTTGTTTAAAAATGATATTAAAGGTTATATATCTGAACATCTAACTCATATTATAAGCACTTTGATTGAACTTTCAGAACTTTTGAAAACTCTGCATTACAAAGTTTGTTCAGTACTTGATTGAAGTTCAGTCCCGAGTGTTTCTGTCTGTGCTCTCAGGCTATGAAGATTGCCTTTAATGTGACAGGTGATGAGGACCGATGGAGAGTACCACGAGGACGAGTTGTCCCATGGGGCGAAGGCAAACTGGATGATTTATTTAATCAGTATTGATGAACCCTGTCACACAGAATCTGACCGGGGACAACAGACAAAATGTTTCCATCTCAAAAAGGCCAAACAATTCAGTGTTTGTCTCATGACGGGACTTTTCCAATCAGTGTCTGAGTGAGTCTAAGATCCCACTGATGGACACTTACCAATCACACAAGATTATATTTATCTACGTATTTAAATACAGAACAGAGGCAGAGAAAACAGCGAGTGAAAGCGCGCAAACACAAGGGAATGAGGTGGGTAGAAAAAATGTCATATCTTTGATTTGAGTGCCGACCTAATCACAGCGAGGTCTAATCACAGCGTTTTCTCTCCTTATGTGAACTTCACCAAACAAACACTTCTTCAGAAATGTGGGAGATACACAGCAGATCTTTGTTATAAAAGTCGAGGAACTTACACAACATTTCTTTGATTTCCCTGCAACAAAAAAAGATCTTAAAACTCAAATCAAAAAGGTATAAAGGCGTTACTTCCTCAAGACGCTTGTGTCTTAAAAAGAAAATGAAGTTAAGGCGCCTTTCAAACATGAAAGACCATGAGGAACAATCGCAGATCTGCAGGAGGCTGTCGAGGGAACTTCTAAACGGGGAAACTTTGTAAAATGCCGTGTTTGATGGCTCTTGCAATGTCCTTGAACTCATCACATCATCATTATCTAAAGCAGGCGTGTCCAAACTACGGTTCATTTTAATTGGCCCGCAACAAATTCTAAAAGTATAATTGAACATAGCCCACACGTGAAACTTGTGCTTGTCTTATATTGTACATCTTAATATATAACACAGTGTTATTCATGTGTTATCAATCACACTTTTCAAATAAATTCTGCCAATTAAAGTTGAAAAAATGTTCTAACAAATCTTAGTTGATAAGAAAAAGCCAAATAACTTATTTGCATAACAAAAACAACAAAATAAATCAAACCCTATGGAAAGCTGTTGTGTTTTTTAAGCATATTCAATTATCAAGAATAATTTACCTACATTTGATTGATTTTGCTAACTCATAACGTAACTTATGAGGCAATACACCTCACCTCTAGTGATTGCAAGAATTGAAACTGAGCAATCTCATTCCTCTGCATGTTTTTAAAGCTAGGCTAAATGAAATGCTCGTTGATACTATGGGTACTTGTAAATGTCTATAACTATGTAAATGGATCCTGTAAATATAATGTATGATGTCCTTTATTGTTTTATGTTTCATGTGGAACCTATATGCTGCAGGTCTCCCTTGAAAAAGAGATATATGATCTCAATGGGACCATCTGGTTAAATAAAGGTTTGAAATGAAATGAAATTGGCCGAGCCCTTCCTATATTTTTCTTTATGTGGCCCTCAGTGAAAATTGTTTGGACACCCCTGATCTTAAGCATACTTATAATATGACTTAATATCCTGTTCATGAACCAGCACAAACACAGGTCACCAAACAAAGCTGATCTGAGTCAGGTCTGTTTTATCTCCACTACTGCAAAGCAAAGAGTGACATCTCCTGGTGATCCACGGAGCTACACGATCCCATCAGCCTGTCCTTTACTGGGATTATCCTCCATGGCACCCATTAGAACATGGCTTCAAGGGGTTTTGACCTATTACATTTAAGATGCAAATGAGGCTGAACTGTGTCAGATCTAACATTTGCCGTGTGATTCATGTTATCTTGTTGAGATCAGTCCACCGTGAATACTGAATGTAAAGAGCTGAAGGTCAGGGCTGTGAAAGGTTGCCCTCATCATCAAGGGGAAAACAGCAGACAGGCCTCACCTGGGCTACCTTAAACTTTGACAGACGCCAATAACTGATATATATACGTTTGTATGGCTGGATTTGTGGATTTAACACATGCTGAAGTTACTGGTTTCTGTACCAGACTGAGGCTTCAATTATGCTGAGGTGTATGTCAGCTGACCACTCAACAGTCCTGCCTTTTTGTGTTTTCACAGCCCTGTTTCTGTTTAATTCCATTTCCCTTTTATAGTAAAAGCCTCTAGCAATTGTTGGCAACCGTGTTTATAAGAGTGCTCTGTTTTGGGTAGGTTCATCCAAAAAATGTCAAGTAGCGTTGTAATGATGCTAGCAAAAATCAAGTCGTAACCGATGACAAAACTGTGAGAGACCCCATATTGTGTCCTCTGGGTTTCCACACTAACAACTAGATATCAGATCATGTTCAATATTTGTAATTTGGGTAACAATTCATATAAAAGGTACACAAATTCAAGTGCTTGTTTATTGCAAGTAAGGAAGTTTTTGTCCATGAGTTTTGGTCTTAATGTGCGCTGCTCAATATGGGCCTAATAAGGCAGCAGTACCACAAGAATAGTAGTTCTCCCATAATAACACTTAATATGATCTATTCTTATGTAACAAGACATGAAACTATAAGTGTTAATTGTGTCTGAGCAGAGCATATTAAGACCAAAACTCATGTACTTGCAATAAATAAGCACTAATTAGAGGGTTATTGAGGAAAAACTCTCAACTTATGGCTTATTACTTGTAGAATATGGTCATGTAGAATAAGGCATTAATACGTGTTTTATAATGACTAATAAAGAGCCAATATATTGCTAATATGCATGTTAATTAACAAGTAGTTGATGGTTAATTTGTGTACCTTAATATAAAGTGTTACCGTAATTTGAAACCGGTGCAGAACAGATGGACTTCAGAGCAGATTGGGGATGTAAAAGAAACTCCTATTTCCTATTTATTAACCATTGTCTGAAGAGGGGAACTGAACCAAAATTCAAGTGCATTGTTTGTATATAAAAACAATTTCTCTTCACTGTCAGAAGGGGGGAATCTTACCAAAATGAGCTTATAGATTTTGTGCAGTGTGTATACCACATTAGGAGTGTTCTTGACAGCCAGTCTGTAGAAAATGTAACACGTCAGGATCTTTCATTCACAGGTTCAGGTGTTATGAAGCTTAGGTGCATGGGCTTTAAACAAAGCACCAGTTGATGTTGTACTGCCATCAATCATAGGTTATTATTCGATTGGAAACTAATCAAATGTACATATAATATCAGTTAATTTGTGAAAACTGTTGTATAATGCAGTGACTTAGGGGAATCTTGTCTGAGAAAATAAACCCTGATGGTAGTTATCATAGCTAGAAGTTAAACCTTTTGAATAGGAAGTTTAAAACTGACATTTACCAGTCAGGGAAGATGAAAAAATGATATTGGGTAAGTGTATGATCAGTATTTTTGGCTCTTACGACAGCCCTAAAAGTCAGGATATATTGACCTCAGATGCTAAAATGTACGACCAACTTTATCGAAAGGACGACATAAAATAGCCTGAGTACAATTTGAAGGGGCCGTGAAAGATAAAACAAATAGTCCGTCCCCTAAAGGATTTATGTTTTGATTTACAGATAAAAATAAAACTTCAACTACACCTATAATTCCTGACAGAGCATAAAATAAAATAAGGCTCCAAGTTTGTGAGTGTGGTTAACGTCGCAGAACAGGTACAGTGAAATATAACGTCCTCAAGATCTAGACCGCTCCACTAAAAACTAGAGATCAGTGATATAAAGCTTGGTACAGAATAAAAGGAAGGCCTTGTTGTCACTGTTAAACAGATGAGCTTTTGTTATGTAATGCAGTGATCTATACAAGGTTAAAAGTCCAAGATGTCACGTAGCAAACATGTTTAGTCTACATGCTTCTCTGAGTGTGTAGAAGTGGACTCATGGAAAAGCATTTCACTCTTAAAGGGGCCCTATTTCTACTTTAAAGAGTCCTCTCCTGCTGATGTTCAGGTGTATATCAGTATGTAGTGTCTCTACTTTAAAGAGTCCTCTCCTGCTGATGTTCAGGTGTATATCAGTATGTAGTGTCTCTACTTTAAAGAGTCCTCTCCTGCTGATGTTCAGGTGTATATCAGTATGTAGTGTCTCTACTTTAAAGAGTCCTCTCCTGCTGATGTTCAGGTGTATATCAGTATGTAGTGTCTCTACTTTAAAGAGTCCTCTCCTGCTGATGTTCAGGTGTATATCAGTATGTAGTGTCTCTACTTTAAAGAGTCCTCTCCTGCTGATGTTCAGGTGTATATCAGTATGTAGTGTCTCTACTTTAAAGAGTCCTCTCCTGCTGATGTTCAGGTGTATATCAGTATGTAGTGTCTCTACTTTAAAGAGTCCTCTCCTGCTGATGTTCAGGTGTATATCAGTATGTAGTGTCTCTACTTTAAAGAGTCCTCTCCTGCTGATGTTCAGGTGTATATCAGTATGTAGTGTTTCTACTGGGACATGTCTCCATGCTTTAATGTTCAAAAAGCACTTTATTTTTCTCATACTGCCTGTGCTGCAGCACCTCTTTTCACCCTCTGTCTGAAACCAGAGCCCAGTCTGCTCTGATTGGTTAGCTTGCCGGCTCTGTTGTGATTGGTCAACCAGCTCAGAGATTTGTGAGTGTTACATAGTGATGTCACTTTACAGAAGTAAACAAAGGAGTTGAATGGAGGCAAGGGTGTGGGAGAGAAACTTACTCTGGATTTTAGCCTTTGAAGACTATTTCCATTCACAAAAACATATAACACACAAGAGGAAAGGGAAAATAGGGCCTCTTTAATTTAATGTTGTGTAAAGAGCCTTTGAAGCTGTTATTAAGGGATTTGAGGAACACATATACTGAATGATAAGACCACAGATCCAGCTGAAACTCTTGACATTTCACAGCAGATTGTACTTTTTTTTCAGCTTAGGCACTATCATAAGGGAATCATGATTCTTTCACCTCTTCTTCCTAATGAACTTTAAAAAGGAGGGTTTTTATTTCACTGAGCTTGTATCACTGCACCCCGACTTCTCACTCTGCTGCCTCAAGAGACACAGAGGGAAATAAATAGAGAAACCAAAATTGATTTTTCTGCTCTTTGAAAGCCCCAAATGTGTTTTTTTTATAAATCCTCAAATCCTTGGAATAAAAAGCTACTAATTTCTGCGGAAATACAATTTCCTCTATGTATTGATATTTGACCGCCTCATTGTGGAGGCCAATGGTAATCATTAGACGGATTACCGCTCAAATAATATTCAATGAAATTACATTTTTAGGAAGCACATTATAGTTGAGTGACCTTCTCTGAGCTCATGAGTCAAACTGGGAATGAGACTCTGAGAATAATGGGGTTTTTGGGGGGAGTTTCCAATGATGGGCTGTCAAAGTGCTCTCTTGTGCGGGAAGAACAAGGAGGAAAGGAAACTAAAAATAAGTAAATTATTCAGACAGACTTGAGCTGTTATTCTATCTTTCTGACTGTCGGTCTATCCAGTTGCAGTTCTATAGAAATAACAGGATCTTGATGGGAATCAGTAAAGCTAAATACAGCATGACACTCCTATGAAACGGAGCATTACTAACCAATTCCTGTTTACTGATGTTCCTCCTCCTACTTTTAAAAATAATGTCTGTCTGTCCAGATTTAAATGTCTCCACAACTATTGGCTGAATTACATTTTCATTTTATCTTCAATTGGACATTTTACTTTAACTTCTTAAAGGTGGGGTAGGTAAGTTTGAGAAACCGGCTCGAGATACACTTTTTGTTATATTCCATGGAATGCTCTTAACATCCCGATAGCAATGAATATCTTAAGTGCTTTGACAAAAAATACATAAAAAAATGTCATCTGTGGAAGCCGTAGTACTGTAAAAAGCACGACCAATCATCTGAGCCGGCCCGGCTAAAATAACTGGATGGCCTACCTGCCTGTCAGCCTTCCATCTGCGCACAAACTTATCTCGTGCCCTCATTGGTCATGTGCGCGTTCGTGTGTGTTGGAGGAGGGGCTCTGTAAGGAAGTGGCAGATTTTCTCCGGTTGTGTATTTTCAAATTCTAGTGCACTCGAGCTGGTTTCTCCAAACTTACCTACCCCACCTTTAAGGTCTTGTATGTCTAACGTTTATCCCGCTTTTTAAAAAAAAAATCTTATTATTGGACTTTTTTTTTCTCTTTTAACTTCTCGTTTATATATTTTTTATTTTTTATTGGACATATTACCAAGACTTCTTGTGTTTATATAAGTATATATTTTTCGTATGTTTAATTGTTTTCTTAGTTCATTTTTTAAGATGGAGCAACTTTAACTAAACCCACTTTCCCTTGGGATGAATAACTCATAGCCATCACAGGATGAATTGCAATCACTTTGGGGTTCTTTTAAAAGTTGTTTTCAAAAATTATATATGAACAATATTTTTTTTTAGAACCAAAAACCTGCAGAACTAATGCGAGTGACATCGCCTTCCTTTGTGTTTAGAGCCAATTAGCAAATATTAGCATTCAAACCTTCTACATTTGGATTGGGCAACACTGATAACAGTCTGTAAGCATTGAGATTATTATCGATATAGATTCATCTGACATTTATTTTGTCTCTAAGAATAAAAATGTTCTTGTTTTTCTCAGATCCAAAGGTGACATATTAACCTTGTTTGTTTTTATCCAGTCCATAACAAATATTTCGTTTTTTTATATTATTTGATAAAGATAATCATAAAATCCTCGGAGGCTTAAACCAGGGAATGCTTGTAAAATGACTGAAACATTAAATCAATTGTAAATAAAATGGTGTCTGATTAATTTCCCATGGACGAAGTAATCCATTAATCTACTAATCTTGTCAGTGAAATCACAAATCATGGAGAACTCATTAGACGAGGAGAGGTCCTAACGTTTGACAGGCAGCTCTTCTCGTCCATAAACTGATAGCTGGCAGTCTGATGGAAAAAGTTTGCCTAATAAATCAAATTATGTAAAATGATGGGAGGTTTATGACTGCACCGAGGATCACGAGTCACTCTCTGCCTCCTTTCTAAAACCTCTCAAAGAATCATGATCAGAAGGAGGAGGCTCACCATCTCCTGAGAGGCTGTTCTGTCAGAGGGATGCTCCGCAGAGCCGCTCCCAAAAGCATCAGGAAGGCCGAGAGGAGGAGGGACGCCCGCAGACCTGGGGGAGAGAGAGAGGGAGAGATGAAGGGGGAGAGAAGAGTTAAAGGTCACCTATTATGCAAAATCCACTTCTTCATGTCTCTTCTACATCAACATGTGTCCCCTCTTCTTCATGTCTCTTCTACATCAACATGTGTCCCCTCTTCTTCATGTCTCTTCTACATCAACATGTGTCCCCTCTTCTTCATGTCTCTTCTACATCAACATGTGTCCCCTCTTCTTCATGTCTCTTCTACATCAACATGTGTCCCCTCTTCTTCATGTCTCTTCTACATCAACATGTGTCCCCTCTTCTTCATGTCTCTTCTACATCAACATGTGTCCCCTCTTCTTCATGTCTCTTCTTCATCACCATGTGTCCCCTCTTCTTCATGTCTCTTCTACATCAACATGTGTCCCCTCTTCTTCATGTCTCTTCTACATCAACATGTGTCCCCTCTTCTTCATCAACATGTGTCCCCTCTTCTTCATGTCTCTTCTACATCAACATGTGTCCCCTCTTCTTCATGTCTCTTCTACATCAACATGTGTCCCCTCTTCTTCATGTCTCTTCTACATCAACACGTGTCCCCTCTTCTTCATCAACATGTGTCCCCTCTTCTTCATGTCTCTTCTACATCAACATGTGTCTCCTCTTCTTCATGTCTCTTCTACATCAACATGTGTCCCCTCTTCTTCATGTCTCTTCTACATCAACATGTGTCCCCTCTTCTTCATGTCTCTTCTACATCAACACGTGTCCCCTCTTCTTCATCAACATGTGTCCCCTCTTCTTCATGTCTCTTCTACATCAACATGTGTCCCCTCTTCTTCATGTCTCTTCTACATCAACATGTGTCCCCTCTTCTTCATGTCTCTTCTTCATCACCATGTGTCCCCTCTTCTTCATGTCTCTTCTACATCAACATGTGTCCCCTCTTCTTCATGTCTCTTCTTCATCACCATGTGTCCCCTCTTCTTCATGTCTCTTCTACATCAACATGTGTCCCCTCTTCTTCATGTCTCTTCTACATCAACATGTGTCCCCTCTTCTTCATGTCTCTTCTACATCAACATGTGTCCTCACTTCTCCATGTCTCTTCTTCATCAACATGTGTCCCCTCTTCTTCATGTCTCTTCTTCATCAACACGTGTCCCCTCTTCTTCATGTCTCTTCTACATCAACATGTGTCCCCTCTTCTTCATGTCTCTTCTACATCAACATGTGTCCCCTCTTCTTCATGTCTCTTCTACATCAACATGTGTCCCCTCTTCTTCATGTCTCTTCTTCATCACCATGTGTCCCCTCTTCTTCATGTCTCTTCTACATCAACATGTGTCCCCTCTTCTTCATGTCTCTTCTTCATCACCATGTGTCCCCTCTTCTTCATGTCTCTTCTACATCAACATGTGTCCCCTCTTCTTCATGTCTCTTCTACATCAACATGTGTCCCCTCTTCTCCATGTCTCTTCTACATCAACATGTGTCCCCTCTTCTTCATGTCTCTTCTACATCAACATGTGTCCCCTCTTCTTCATGTCTCTTCTACATCAACATGTGTCCCCTCTTCTCCATGTCTCTTCTACATCAACATGTGTCCCCTCTTCTTCATGTCTCTTCTACATCAACATGTGTCCCCTCTTCTTCATGTCTCTTCTTCATCAACATGTGTCCCCTCTTCTTCATGTCTCTTCTACATCAACATGTGTCCCCTCTTCTTCATGTCTCTTCTTCATCAACATGTGTCCCCTCTTCTTCATGTCTCTTCTTCATCAACATGTGTCCCCTCTTCTTCATGTCTCTTCTACATCAACATGTGTCCCCTCTTCTTCATGTCTCTTCTACATCAACATGTGTCCCCTCTTCTTCATGTCTCTTCTACATCAACATGTGTCCCCTCTTCTTCATGTCTCTTCTACATCAACATGTGTCCCCTCTTCTTCATGTCTCTTCTACATCAACATGTGTCCTCACTTCTCCATGTCTCTTCTTCATCAACATGTGTCCCCTCTTCTTCATGTCTCTTCTTCATCAACATGTGTCCCCTCTTCTTCATGTCTCTTCTACATCAACATGTGTCCCCTCTTCTTCATGTCTCTTCTACATCAACATGTGTCCCCTCTTCTTCATGTCTCTTCTACATCAACATGTGTCCCCTCTTCTTCATGTCTCTTCTACATCACCATGTGTCCCCTCTTCCTCATGTCTCTTCTACATCAACATGTGTCCCCTCTTCTTCATGTCTCTTCTTCATCAACATGTGTCCCCTCTGTGTAAAGAGACTCTGAAAGTTTCAGGAACAAAGATTCTCTCTTTTTGTCCTGATCCATTTTTATAAAAACCTGTCTGAAAATGAGCTGATCAGATTTTGGCCACTTTATGATGTCATCACGATGTTTTGGCTTGTGTAACCATTAGCCAATCACCAACCAAGGTAACCCCCCCCCCCCTTGCATTAAGTTCATTGTCGAGTTCAGCCTTCTCTTTCTCAAGCATCTTGTCTGAGAGCAACAAAACAAAAGTAATTAGTGTCTTTCTATTGCTTTGGGGCGTGTGTAGCTTCATCTAATCTTTCACGAGCGTACATATGCATACCCAGAGGAGCAGAGAGGAGTTAATGAACTCTGAAGGTTTAGCAAAAGGCTACAAAGAGAAACCGCAGTGCTCCAAAGAGACAGAGTTTGGGAATGGCCCAGTGGCTTGTCTTCAACACTATATTACAATGTGCCTCTCAAGTCCTGCTTAGCTGCTGAAACAAATTGAATCAACTTTCAGAGAAGTGTCCCTGCTCGTGTGATGACAAGTACAACTGAGGCATCCAGGAACAAGTGGGAGACAGGACATGATCTAGCTTTTCTGCAAAACAATGCATGTCTCCAGTAACAGATTAGGACACAGAGGAAGCAGACGTTTGGAAATGAGGAGACGCCTTTTTGTTTCTGAAGCTTCTGTCTCGTCTCACTTTGTGTTTCAGGATCAGTATCTTCAATATGTTGTGTTTTTTCTTTATCATTATTATAATAATAAAGCTTTTATTTGTACAGCACTTTCAATACACCAGGTGCAGCTCAAAGTGCTTTAACAACAAGGCACACGTCACATTACATTAAAGGTCACCTATTATGCTAAATCCACTTGTTCATGTCTCTTCTACATCAACATGTGTCCCCTCTTCTTCATGTCTCTTCTACATCAACATGTGTCCCCTCTTCTTCCTGTCTCTTCTACATCAACATGTGTCCCCTCTTCTTCATGTCTCTTCTACATCAACATGTGTCCCCTCTTCTTCATGTCTCTTCTACATCAACATGTGTCCCCTCTTCTTCATGTCTCTTCTACATCAACATGTGTCCCCTCTTCTTCATGTCTCTTCTACATCAACATGTGTCCCCTCTTCTTCATGTCTCTTCTACATCAACATGTGTCCCCTCTTCTTCATGTCTCTTCTACATCAACATGTGTCCCCTCTTCTTCATGTCTCTTCTACATCAACATGTGTCCCCTCTTCTTCATGTCTCTTCTACATCAGCATGTGTCCCCTCTTCTTCATGTCTCTTCTACATCAACATGTGTCCCCTCTTCTTCATGTCTCTTCTACATCAACATGTGTCCCCTCTTCTTCATGTCTCTTCTACATCAACATGTGTCCCCTCTTCTTCATGTCTCTTCTACATCAACATGTGTCCTCTCTTCTTCATGTCTCTTCTACATCAGCATGTGTCCCCTCTTCTCCATGTCTCTTCTACATCAGCATGTGTCCCCTCTTCTTCATGTCTCTTCGACATCAACATGTGTCCCCTCTTCTTCATGTCTCTTCTACATCAACATGTGTCCCCTCTTCTTCATGTCTCTTCTACATCAACATGTGTCCCCTCTTCTTCATGTCTCTTCTACATCAACATGTGTCCCCTCTTCTTCATGTCTCTTCTACATCAACATGTGTCCCCCCCTCTGTGGAAAGAGACTCTGAAAGTTTCAGGAACAAAGATTCTCTCTCTTTTTGTCCTGATCCATTTCTATAAAAACCTGTCTGAAAATGAGCTGATCAGATTTTGGCCACTTTATGATGTCATAACGATGTTTTGTCTTGTGTAACCATTAGCCAATCACCAACCAAGGTAACCCCCCCCCCCCCACCTTATCACCTGAATCTCCTCCTAGAGCACCATTGAGTTCTTTTTAACCAAATCTCTCTCATGCCCCTTTCACACCAACGCAACTCCGGTTCAAGCTCCGTGCTAGAGCTTTTCTGGTTCAGAACCGGTTCTTCGGTTTAGCGCCGGCTCTTTTCACACCGCTCAGAGCCCGACTGGTGCTGCTGCTGCTGCGTCATGACGTCACAGTTTACGTCGCTGAGTTTCTCCCCAACGCCGGAGCTCACTTCACAACAACAACGGGCCGGGGACTGCGTTGCTTTTAATCATACGAAGCCAGATTAAATTAAATAACGACTTCTCCAACCTTATACTTTTCTCCAGAGTGCCGTGGTTCATTGTTTATTAATGTGTTTCAGCGGCATGTACCGACCGCTGCAGTGCTGGCTGCTCTTCAACGGGAGTGTATTCTCCCGTTAGCTCCGGGTTAGCTCACACGGCTCTAAAGTATTCACTGTCTGACTGTCACACAAGCAGCTGATACATATCCCCAGTTCCCCTTAAGTGAATGTGTGTCAGTCTGAATTGACGCTGTTTGGTGTCAGTCTGAATTGACGCTGTTTGGCATCACAACGCTGTTATGAAAGTTTCTCTGGTATAACATGGGTGATGTTAGCATAGCAACCGAAGCTAAACTGACTACTTGCTAAGCAGTTTTCTACAGGCACTTTTTACCGACGTATTTTTCATTATGATTCTACTTGTGATAGTCGGACATGACAACCTGTGCAGCCCATGTATTGATTCCATCCGATAGCTGCTATAATAACAAACGTCTGCCTGCTCTCCACAATGATCAATAACAGCGAACGGATGGTCAAAGTAAGGTACAAATAAACAGAATCACACGAAGCCTGGTTAGTGTTGCCTGACTTTATAAAGTGTGTTTTTTTTTAACAAGTGTGTGGTTGCGTTCTAGTCACTTTGCTCAGCACTACTGCTTGTTACAACTTTTATTTGCCGTACTCGCCTTAAGTGTTAGCTCAGGTTAATCTCGCCCCCCTCCGACGTAAGCGTGACGTATGCGGTTCTTGCTTCTAGACGGACAACTTTTTGGTGCTCGAAACGAACCGGATTCCGGAGCTATGACGCTGCTCCGCTGCGGTGTGAACAGGAAAACCCGGTGCTTTTCAAGCACCAGCACCGAACCGGCCCTGAAACACCGTTGGTGTGAAAGGGGTATCAGAGGGGCGTGGGGAGGGGCTCCTTATTTTCATCTAAAGTAACAGACAGAGAATCAGCACTTTTGAAACAGGGCTGAAACAGAGGGGATTATGGGATGATCTGTTTGGTGTTTCAGCCAATCAGAGACAGGCTCTGGATATATCTGAGACCTATAATATATTGATGAAAAACAGTACAATAGGGGACCTTTAAAAGTTGACAGATCATGAAATGTGGTCCAGAGGGGAAAACATGGTTGTGGTCACCACCACATTCTCAGGGTTCATTTAACGAGACCCTATTATGTTTTTTGGGGTGTTGTCTTTCCTGTAATGTGTTTATAGGTTTTAGTGCATGTAAGACCCCGGCTCCACGGGGACGAAAACGGGTTGAATCCGCATATTTCTCATGCGTATAGCCCTCTAAGCTCGACGACGCCGTAAGGGAAACGTAGAAACAGACCCCGCAAACGACAACAGGTCCAAAGGTGGATAGATCTGGGAACGGAGCGCTCTGGGGGGTCCAACGGGGCCGTGGAGTCGCCTATACGGTCATTCGTTTTCATAGCCCCGCCTCTCCCCGCCTCTCCCCCGCAGGGTTGCTATCGTGCTCCAGTCGCTACTGACCATGCTACAGTTCTTTGTGCAACATCTACAGGAGCTCCTCCTTGAATTCAGATTATTTATCTTTATCTCGATATGGACATAAACGCGAGTGAAGTCTAATCTGACAGGACGGAGACACGCAGCTCCTGCCGCTGTGATGCAGCGGGAGCAAAACACACACTTCAAGTCAGATCATCACCCTTAGCTATTTTAATTACCTCTCAAACTACCTAAACTAGTTATAAATATGTTTATTTTTACTGTCGGGTCACTCATTACAGGATCAGCTGCTGCATGAGACACACTGACGCTGTGAGAAGAGAGGAAAAAGAGACAGGCTCCGTGTATTTGATGATTATATATCATTATATCGTCGTTATTCATTTGTTTTAAACCTCAATAAATAACAAAGAAGACCTTTGACCGGCACTTTTATAATTTTGTCCGGAAGATTTAAACTTTAACACACGCTGACCGGCGAAAAACTCTGCCCGGTTCTGTCGGCCCCCACCGCGGAGAATACACAGAAGTGCAGCCATGACAACCATTCTTCTTCGCTGCTTTTGTGGAGGAAGTTGCTGCTTTTGTGGAGGAAGTTACAGCGCCACGTACAGGCTCGGCATATGTACTGCAGCTTTTCCAGCGTTTGGATGTAAACGGAGCCGTCTCGTGGAGCTTGACACAATCCGGTGTATATTGCGTGGGGACGGAAGGTTTTTTGCGGTTGCATTTGCGTTACTCCGATGCGTTTTGCCGTATTTGTCCTCGTGGAGCCGGGGCCTAAATGGTCTGCAGAGGCTAAAATCCCTGTGTCTCCCTCCCCCACCTGAAACGACTCCATTTGATTCCTTTGTTTACTTCTTGAACATAGTGTTGTCACTTTGTAACTAGAGATGTCCCGATCCGATCACGTGATCGGGGATCGGAGCTGATCACGTGATTTTCAAAAGATCGGAATCGGGAGAAAACAATCGGGGATCGGATTTTTTTTTTTTTTTTTTAATAAAATATTTTTCTTATTTTATTTAATGTTACAAAACAAAAATGACCATGTTCACGTCTTAAAGTCATCCTGAGGCCTTAGTTTTGGTTTAAAATTACACAACATCATGTATGTGTTGCTTCTTTTGGGCTTGTTTTCATAGACCTGGTTGCTTATTTCTCTCAAATCTGGCAACAGAGTGGGCAGGGCGCAGTGTCTAATAGTAGCAGTAAGCTAACAAGAGGCTACGTTCAGCTGGTGACTCGGGAGTCGGGACAGAGAAAATGTCAGGAGTTTGGAAGTATTATAAAATTGAAAGCGAAGGCAGTGTAACAGCCAGATGCAATGTTTGCAAGGCGGAGGTTCCGCGTGGTGGAAAGAACAGAGCTACGTTCAACACGACCAATCTAATACGCCACCTGAGAAACAAACACCAACAACAACACAACGAGTACACAGCGGCCACTCAGGTAACGGCACTGAAACAACCGACACTTTCAGAGACTTTTAAAAGGAAAGAGAAACTGCCCCAGAACAGTGAAAAGGCCAAAAAAATAACAGCCAAGATAGCTGAATTCATCGCGTTGGATGACCAGCCGTTATCTGTGGTGGAGAACGTGGGGTTTAAGGGACAACTTGAATGCTTTTCTCCTTTTTTTTCTCTTAATGCATTGCATAAAGATCGGATCGGGAAAAATCGGTATCGGCAGATTGTCAAAATCAAATGATCGGAATCGGATCGGGAGCAAAAAAAGGTGATCGGGACATCCCTACTTGTAACACTTGCACTTCTATTGGCTAGCGTTCCTACACATTGTACGTGATAGGCTAAGGGGCGGGACATCTCTAAGCTGTTCACCAATCACAACAGAGCCGGCCAGCTAACCAATCAGAGCAGACTGGGCTCTGGTTTCAGACAGAGGGTGAAAAGAGGTGCTGCAGCACAGGCAGTATGAGAACAATAAAGAGCTTTTAATACTTGGCAGAAGAATAGTACTTTTTTTCATTTAATTAAGAACTTTAATGCAGACGGTTTCAAGTTAAATTTAAGACAGAAATAAAGAAATATTCCCAGCAAGAGTGCAGACCAAGTTCCTTTCTCTATCAACTTGGAAGTGTCTATTCTCAGTTTCCCCCACAGGACGTTCAATAGAGGAAACTCTCTCCACTTCCCTGTTCTCCACTTTCCGTGCCAGTTGCTATTTACACAAGCTTTAAACGAATCAGTAGATATTAACACCAGTGGCCTGGGGTGGATCTGTGCTTTATCAATCAGCAAAACAGCTCTTAGTTAGTGGGCGCCCATAACCTATGACAGAAATGTATATATTGTTACACTGATTTGTGATTATTGAGCCATTTCAGTTCTCTCCACTTCTGTGTTCATTGTCTTTTAGAATTGTGAATTTGATGTTGCATTTCTGCTGCTTTCAGTCATAATAATAGTGCTGCAGACAAACAATGGACTTTTTCTCATGCATGTGGGTTAATATTAAACTGCATTTTAATCTAGTCAAACTAAAAAGTCAGTAACCTATATTTATCAGAGGCCTTTAAAGCAGGACTTGAGCTTCACTACTTCCCACTTAAATGGGTGGATGAGCTCCTTTTGTCACCTTCTGCACCATCAGCATATGTAGCCTATTATGTAAGACCCACTACTCCCTAGTGACTTCACCACATGTGACCTATTATAGTACTCCAGCTTCTCTTCGATGGCAACTATACTGTGATCATCACCAGCCTTAGGGAAGGGAAACTCCCGGGTGAGCATTTTTCCCACGAACAGGTCGGAGAAGAGCCACTAGGTGCGTGCGACCCATGCGTGCGTGCAACCCGTGCGTGCGTGCGTGTCATACATAGACAACGGTGTAGGCCTGAGGCAGCATCTGGATGTCCTGTTGTTTTTTTTTAAACAAGGTCACACCCCGGCATAATGCAATTTGTGAGTGCTGAATGAGCTGCACTGACTCGATATGCAACTCTGAGGCAGAATAAGCTGCACGCTGGGTATAAATTGAGTATTAACTTTACAGGTATTAGGTGAAGCTGGATTATTTTATATATTATACAGTCTTAGATTCATTTTGTACTCACTGACAGCAGCAGATGTGATAGCACGGGCTTCCTACTCCTTTACCAAAAGCTTAATTCAAACACATTTCAAGGTGCATTTTGGAGCTTTTCAAGCACCTTACAACTCTTGTGAATGACATATGTATATCCAGCATAAAGTATGTTACTATACTGATTATTCCACTACTTAGTCAGTTTAAATGAGATGTTTTTGTCCTTTTATCCAAACAATATTATTTGATGCGATTCTACAGAAGGTTCAAAAAGAACTTTGTTTTATAATGTGTTGCCTTTTTGTAAGAAGACTAAGCTTTCTTGATAAGCTACATTTCTAAAAAATGCCCTTTTAAAACCTTAAAAACACAACATGTATGTATCTTCAGGGATTTCCCGCAGCCGTAGTAACACTAGATTTATTTGAATTACCCAACACCCTCTAATTGCTGATGAATCAGGATCACAAGGTACGTTTTGCAATGTCTTGGAAACATTTATCTTGTGTTCTTTGTTTCATGAGGATCCTGGTGACTGTGGTGTTGTCAGTGCGTTGCTACCACTGGTTGCTATACTGTCAGTCAGGTGGTGCAGAGGAACTGGTTTATGTGAAGAGAGCTGACACTCAGCAGCTCAAGTCAAAAGCTGTACTGCATGTCAAGCACTTTACAAAGTGTTCAGTGTTTTTTTAAGACCATTGTGAAATTCGGGAAAAGTTGTATTTTTTTCTGCATCAGCACTTTTAACTTTCACATTCGTCGTACTCTGATGCACGACAGAGGACACTGAAAAAACACTTTGTACCAAACCTATGTTCATTTAAAAAGTGACAGTGGTATCAATACACTATTTTTAAGGACCATGTCAGTGAATAAAAATGGCTATTTAAAAGAATACACAACTAAAACTCATTTTGGACAATTCTGATCAATAAACTTGTTGAGGCGTGTGGCGCAGTGGGTAGGGTGTTGGTGTTCGGATCAGGGGGTCACAGGTTCAAACCCCACTGCAGTCAGCATTGCAAGCATGCATGCTTTTCTTAATTAATATGAAGCTATTTTACTCTTTACTTGCTGTAACAAATGTAAATGTCCCCTCTGTGGGATGAATACAAATATTCTGATTCTGATTACTTGTAACAAAGTATATTTTATATGTTATACTGTAGTAAATATGTACTACTTAAGTAAACATTCTGAATACTTCTTCCACCTCTGCATTACACTGTTGATATGATATAAAAGCTATTGAAACATGAGCGTTCATAAAAGTATTTAGAGGTTTGAAGGTTGTTTGGTTAAACAACTATCAACACACATTACGAGGAAAAATTGAATATTTTGCTGTGATCGCCGTCCCCTCAAGTTACAGGATCTGACAGATAAGAAAATAGTGTGTAACCCCAGACTTCCCCACTAACCAACCTCTGTGAGAAGATAAGACTATCAGGTGTCTGATATCAAGCAACAACAACACACTTTTGAGTGATTCAGTCATGAAACATATTAAGTTAACATATCAGGAGTTTTGGGGGGGATTTCAGACAAGAGGAAGACCAAAATAGGATCAGTAATTTAAAGCAACTAAGAACATTTACTCAAGTGCTGTACTTCAGTACAATTTTGAGGGAGTATTTACATTGTTGTACTTCTACTCCACTACAGTTCAGAGGTAAATGGTGTACTTTTACTCCACTACATGTATTTAATACCTTTAGTTACTTTACAGATGTGGATGAATGATGTGAAATATAATCAAGTGTTAAATCAGACTTTAGTTCCACCTGGAGTAAATCCACAAGCTACCCTGCAGTATACAAAGTCATTCAAACTAGCTGCACCTTTACCAGCTTTGATAACACTTTCATGATCAATCATTATAAAACATATCATATATATTATTCTGAAATTGACCAATCTGCACAATGACTACTTTTACTTTTGGTACTTTAAGTATATTTTAATGATAATACTTTTCTACTTTTACTTGAGGAACATTTTGAATGCAGGACTTTTACTTGTAACAAAGTATTCCTACACTTTGGTACTTCTACTTTTACTTAAGAACAACATCTGAGTACTTCTCCCACCTCTACCGATAAGAAAACAGTGTGTATCCCCCAGACTTCAACATTATCTAACCTCTGTGGGAAGATAGGACTATCAAGTGTCGGATATCAAGCAACAACAACACACTTTTGACAGATTCAGTCATCAAACATATTAACAAATTATACATTTTGGTGGAAAATCAGACAACAACATTATGTTAGGATAGGAACACAGTGTACCTAAAACTCACCTCTTTTATCCATCAGCCACATAAACAACAGCCAGGGGACAAACCCCACCGGGCCCCACAGCACCAGAACCGCGATGTCAGACTTGCTGAAGCCGAAAGCGTGAACGGCTGAATTCTGGATCGGACCCCAGAAGTTCCAGACCATCCCCTGCATGAGAGCCAGCAGGGAGAACAGGGTCAGAACCAGCCATCTTCTGCCGTACACTCGGCTGTTTACTGGGGCACTGTTTGTTATTGTTTCCGCATGAGAAGGGACGAGAAGCGGCTCCCTTTCGGACTCGGTGCTCGGTCCGGCACCCATGGTAAATAAAGTGTCCGTTTCGTGTTAAAATCCAGGGTTTAAAGGCTGTACGTTAACGGGGAATAGAGAATACTGTCGAGGACAACAACATAAAAACAGCCGATAGCTTCTTGTTTCTGTCAGTTGACTTCAATGCGCATGTGCAAACGTAAGTATCCTGGGTAGTGGAAACTGTGGTCCTCTGGCCGCCATTTTGGCTCGTCTGGTTTATTTTTTTCATGTAAGGCAATAAATAAATAAACAAAACAACAATATATATACAGTTCTATATTTCAGATTAAATATTTGTCAAATACAAAATGTGTTATTTTTGTTTGTTTAGTTCTTGGTTAAAATGTTCAAAATGTTGGTTTTAGAGTCAGCACATCTCTTTTCTTCTTCTTTTTTTTATTCAAGAATGTATGAAAATCATATATTTTGTATTAAAAAAAATAACATCAGGGGTAGCAAAAATTACATTAAAAAAATAAAGGAAATTATACAGTTTCATATTTCATTTTCAATATTTGTCAAACACACAATTAGATGTAATTCAGAATGTTTTTAATAGTGCTACAACAAAAGTCACATGACAGGTTTTCTTGCTTTAGTTCTGGGTTAAAGGAGATTCACCGTTACGTGACGTATGAGAAAACCTGTCATGTGACTTTTGTTTACTTCCGCCCACAGCCTCCACTGCACGTGTAGTGAAAGGTGAGTCGTTTTTAGTTGTTATGTCTCTACTATTTCTGCGAAGCTAGCTTTCCCAGGATATTAGCTCATTGGAAAAGCGAGCTAAGCTTTTCACAGTTCGTTAACAGAGACCCCGGCTAATAATAGCATGTTACAGCTGAGACAATAAGAGCTGAGGATAGTTTGGCAGTTTGAGAAGTTCATGTTGTCTTAATAGTTATCTGAGTTTTCTGCTGACGTCACACACTTGTACTTTTATTTGATGTAATTCTAGCGAGTAATTGAGTTGATCATTGTTGTCTTAAAAGTGCTTTACAGTGAATGCGATCAGGCGGGGAGTAATGATCAGATCTGACTGTCAGAAGTAGGCTATAATGTAAAAGTAAGGTACATGATCTGCGATACATGTGTAGTTGTGTTCAGTAAAATGTCAGAGCGATTACACATTTGAATATCTGATTTTATATAACTCAAACACATTGTCAAACGTAATGAGGATTTTTTTAATTCTTACAAAGATGTGAACTAGGTACCCTTATATAAACAATCTATGGGTACACCTTCAGTCAAATGCAATTGTGTAAATGCATTCTTCCCATAAAATACATTCCTGCTCCTAATTATAAGCTAAGTCTTAAGCTAATGTTTTCGGTTTTAATCTCACTTTAAAAACGGATCCATTAACTTTAGGTTCCTCATTCTGTCAGGTAGGCAAATATGTGTCTCTGAAGTTCAGATTTCCAGGTTGCAGGTTATATAATACCAACATATCAGGCATACAAGGAATCAGTTGTTTTGTTTTATGTATGTTTGACAGTGTGTGTGAGGTCCCCAGGAAGAATAGCCAATGCTCATGCTAGTGCTAATGGGGATCCTAATAAAGAACAAAAAACAAAGTTCACTTCCCTCCCAAACAGTAAAAGGACACACAAAAACAGTTATTCAGAAGGCATACAAATTCCCATGTATCCTGCTGAAGTTAGTATAAGCTATAGGCACAGGTATAACGTCTAAACCAGTTGTTTGATATCTAACCTGCTTCTATTTCCTCAGTGTTTTCAACCTACAGACCATGGCGGCCCCTGAGGTTAAATCCTTCAGTCCAGAGGAGGCGCAGCGGATTATTTTTCACCTGCAGCAGCCGGCAGTTTTCACCAACATGAGCGACGGCTGGCCGGCTCTCCGCTGGACTGCAGAGAAGCTTTCTGACTGCCTGCACAAACTCATCCGATTCAGACTGGGCAGGAAAGAGGAGACTAACAGTAAGATGGATCCTAAATAAAGCCATTTGTTGTTTGGTAATCTGGATTTAACATGCAGAATAAAAAACGACCCCAAAAAGATCAAATTCAGCTCAACCACCAAGGCTCACATTGTTTTTTAAATCACCAATAGTGTGGAAAATCGATGGATATACAGTATATTTCATATAACACCAGAATATAATAAGACAACTATTATATTATAGCAATGTTAATATAAGAAAAGTAACTTAGCACCAACAATTATGTTAAGTTTAGACATAAAAGGCCAATTTGTACCCATGGGGCTTTGCTGTCATCAGGTACGCTTCAGTAGTATTGGAAACAGTTCATGATACATCTGTTTATGAAATTTTTACACAATCAAACATCAATCAATCAATCTATTCTCTCATTAGAATTACCTGCAGTTGTATGTAGCTCATCCTCTGACATGTGCTCATGTACAGATTGGACTATAGTTAGCATGACGTAATACAAAATGTCACATAAGTAAAGACAACTAAACACTGAGGGTTCTAGCCTGGAGCATCTGGTATATTTTGGCATCCTTGTGGCTCTGAAAAAGCCGCAGTAATGATTCCTCCTGTGATAAATAACAGTGAGCCTGTCCTCTGATAAAAGCCAGCTAATTACATTTCGGAATAATTTCTCAGCTGCAACAGCTGACAGGAGGGCATTGCTCACGAGAGATTATAAATGCCATCACTCAACCATTGACACACTTTGTTTACTAGAACAAACACAAGAATAAATCGCTACATCTGTGATTTATTCTTCTCATCAAAATGGGTGAAATGAAATGTCATGCCTCTGTGATGATGCATAATACTGTGATACTGGTTTATAAATGGCATTCTTTAAGCGTAGAACTGTGGGATTGTTTTACAGAAACGTTGTCACAATTTCCCAGTGATTACTCTCTTTCTTGTTGTTTTTCTTGCTCTCATAGCACCTCTGTTTGAAACCCAGTGTTCCTACGTGGAGGCAACACTGGAGCACTTCCTCCTCTGGACACAGGGCCAGAAGGAGGGCGATGTTGGGCCTTTCTGTGAATACCCCAAATCAGAGTATTGGGCTTACGCCGACTACAAATACATCGCCCTATTGTTTCAAGACCAGCCGGCCATGTTTGAGGTAACAAGCTTCCCGTGTTCATGCATGTTATGAAATCCTGTGACATGTCTCCATGCTTTAATGTTCAAAAAGCTCTTTATTTTTCTCATACTGCCTGTGCTGCAGCACCTCTTTTCACCCTCTGTCTGAAACCAGAGCCCAGTCTGCTCTGATTGGTTAGCTGGCCGGCTCTGTTGTGATTGCTCAACCGCTTAGAGATGTCCTGTTGAAGCGCTAGCCAATAGAAGCACGGAAGTAAACACAGGAGTCTAATCGAGGTGCTTCAGGAACTTCTGGATTTTAGCTTTTGCAGACCATTTACATGCACTAAAACCTATATAACACACTTCAAGAAAGGGAACCCCCCCCCCCCCCACCCCTAAAAGTATAATAGGGCCTCTTCAAAAGTGTTTTCCATTATATAAATATGCCGTTGTGTGTTAGCATGTTTTTCTGAATTTACAAACACGATCACATTCAGTGAATCTGTATGATTTGGATTTACACATTACCCACAATCATGATATCACATCCTGTAGAAGCACATAGTTAAAGAAAATATTTTGTACGTGCTATTAACTTTAAAACTAATTGCAAGTTTATCAACAAACTAAACTTTTAATTTGAAAGAGCCAATATATTTCCTTTTATTACTTTTTTCTAAGATGGTTATTTTTATTCTTACACATTTGATCCATTATTTTGACATTTTTCAATTTAATGTTAAGCCATTGCTCATAACGACTTTTTATTAACTGCTATTCTTGTCCTCTGGAAAGTAAAAGACATCAAAGTGCCATCCTTTCTAAAGCCACTGCCACAAATTAATTTCCTTTTTTTTATCTCTGTGGTACATTTTTATTACGCATCCACCTGCAATTATAACCAGCTGACATTCATGCCTTTAAGACAGACAGACAGGCGGGGGCTTTTACAGGATAAATGGCGCTGGGAAATAAAGACTGAGATTGACCAGTCTGTCGTTTAAAGCTGCCTGCATGTATGCTAATGACTTCATTATTTAGGATGCTACACCTTAGTGCGCTGACAGGAGTGATTGACAGACCGGTTTTCTTTAAAAGATGACAAACACTGTACAGAGACTTCCGTTGGTCTCTTATAATAGGCCCTGTCAAAGCAGATGATGAGGTGGGGGTGAGCTTATAGCCGCGTTGTGAAAATGTCATGTTATCACGGACAAAAAGCACATTAAAAGTAATTATTTCTCCCATTATTTCGGATTGATAATGGACATTTGAATGTGGAGTTTGTGTTGCAAGCAGAGGTGGGAAGTAGTGGAGTAGAAATACCTCGTTACTGTACTTAAGTACATTTTTCTGGTATCAGTACTTTACTCCACTACTTATTTTTCTGATGACTTTTTACATTTTGAACACAAATACCTGTACTTTCTACTTCTTACATTTTGAACTCAAATACCTGTACTTTCTACTTCTTACATGTTGAACCCAAATACCTGTACTTTCTACTTCTTACATGTTGAACTCAAATACCTGTACTTTCTACTTCTTACATGTTTAACTCAAATACCTGTACTTTCTACTTCTTACATTTTGAACACAAATACCTGTACTTTCTACTTCTTACATTTTGAACCCAAATACCTGTACTTTCTACTTCTTACATGTTGAACACAAATACCTGTACTTTCTACTTCTTACATGTTGAACTCAAATACCTGTACTTTCTACTTCTTACATGTTGAACACAAATACCTGTACTTTCTACTTCTTACATGTTGAACTCAAATACCTGTACTTTCTACTTCTTACATGTTGAACACAAATACCTGTACTTTCTACTTCTTACATGTTGAACACAAATACCTGTACTTTCTACTTCTTACATGTTGAACCCAAACACCTGTACTTTCTACTTCTTACATTTCCCAAACAGGCTGGTTCCTTTAGTTTGAATGTGTGTTTGGTGGCGTGATCATTATTATTTAGAGTCATTGCGTGCCTATTGATTTGAACACGATCCGTGTATCCATCATTTCCTGGTCTTCTCTAAAGAAGAGGGACCAATGAAAACGTTGTCATGTTGCCGTTGTTCAGCATGGAAACATTCATTAGCTAACAATGACATTATTGTTCTATTAATATAAAGGGAGGTCAGGTACTCTTTAAAACAGCTGCTAGTTATGGGTACTTTTTACTGAAGTACATTTCAAAGCCCATACTTCTTTACTTTCACTTGAGTAAAGAAGTCAGTACTTCTACTTTTACCAGAGTATTTTTAAACACGAGTATCTGTACTTCTACTTGAGTAAAGTGTACTTTTGCCATCTCTGGTTGCAGGATGTAAAGTGGTCCCAGTTTGGTTTTGAGGGGCGTAATGGGAGGGAGAGCACATTGTGGATCGGCTCAGAGGGTGCCAACACGCCATGCCACCTGGACTCATACGGCTGCAACCTGGTGCTGCAGGTACAAGGACGGTAAGAGGCATCGTAGCTGTGAGAGACATTGTTGGGAAAATCCTGAATGTACTCTTCCAATATCAGAGTACACATGATAACAAAGGTATCCCAACTGTAGCTGTGTACATGACAGGATGTATGATTACCTAGAAGAGCATCAGGACTGTTTGAGGCATATGATAGCTATGTGATTAACATGATGATTCAGCCTCTATGGAGATAGACATATGACAAGCATGATCATTTTGACGTGGAGCTAATCTGAAGTAAACATTGAATACTGCTTTATATTCCTCCATCTTGTGACTGTGTAACTCCCTCTCTTGGATATCAGCATGTGAAGGACACTGTTCAGGAACTAGTTGATGCTACTTCCATTCTTGAGAGGATAATAAATACATGTATCCTGAGATTGAAGCTCAAGCCGGTGACGAGTGATATTTTTCTAACAGAAATTATTTTAAAATCAAATCAAAAGTGTATTTATATAGCCTAATATCACAAAACACTTTTGTCTCAGTGGGCTTTACAGATTAACAAACATAACAGTCTGAACTTGCTGTTGATGTATTGTGATTTAAAAAAGGTGTCTATTATCATCTGGCCGGGGACAAACCCTGGAAATTAGCAATGTTGGCTAAAACAAATGCCCCATTTTCTGTTTTTTGTGACAGTTGATCAATAGCCGCTTTCACATCAAGTACTTTGCCGTACTTAGTTCCCAGCACTTAGTACCCCCATGGAACTAAAGAGCAGATCGCGTTCACACCGGAATAAGTTCCCTGAGGGAAGATTACGCAAATGAAGCCGCTGACGTCACTTCTTCTTCTTCTGCTTTGGGTAGGCCGCAAACCACTTCACGGCGTATACTGCCACCCGAAGTCCCCGGCCGGAAGTCCCCTAGCCTTCCAAGTAAATCGCCGACACCTCCTCATCACTCCACCGCTCCCATGTTTTTTTTTGTGTTGCCATAAGTTATTCTCTCTCCGTTGGTGCGCGGGGCTAATGCTAATGCTAATAATGCTAATGCCAGCAAATACAATGGCGGCTTCACAAAACGTTTCAGAGTTTTACGGGCCATGGTTTGCAATCCGCCCAGCCAATCAGAAATTGGTACTTTGTTCTCCCCAGGCTAGTACCACCTCTCTAGCAGGCACTAAAAATGGGGGTAAAAGTTCTCTGAACTAAGTTCTCTTTTTGGTGTGAACGCAAAATTCCAGGCACTAACAGAACTAAACGGGAAAAGTACGAGGGAAAAGTACGAGGGAAAGTACTCCGGTGGGAAAGCGCCTAAAGGGGACTGTCCACGACACTATAAACAAATAAACTAAACTTGTAATACTTCCTGTGTGCAGTAAGCGCTGGCACCTCTTTCCTCCAGAGGACACCCCCCACCTTTACCCCACCAGGATCCCCTTTGAGGAGTCCAGCGTCTTCAGCCAGCTGGACGTCCTGCACCCGGACCTCAGGAGGTTCCCAGGGTTTCATGGAGCCAGAGCCCACATCGTCACTCTGCAGCCCGGACAGGTCAGGACTCTTGACACAGTATTATCATTGTTTTGCAGATCCTTAAAAAGTCTTAAAGTAGTCTTAAATGCAGTTTTAGATACTGGTTGGAGTTTTAATGGATTTGTAGTGCACTGTTGTGTTTATTTTATGTTAAATGCAGGCGGGAATTGTCTTCCATTGGTCAGAAAATGTTGTTTTTGTTCATTAAAAGGAAGTATTGCTCTCTTATTTGCTCAGAATTTTCTTTATTCAATTGAAAATAGACCAAATTATTGATTAATTAAGAATGTAATGAGCTAATTAGTCTAGATATGTATGAAATGTATAATTGTATGTTGCAACCATAAGAAGACTATTAGAACAAAAATAAATATTTACATTTGACAGCTTAAGCCCATCTGAAAGAAGAATAACAAATTATAATCTCCTACAGATATTGCATGTCCTCAGTGAAATTATATGTAATTGTACAACAATTGAAATAAGACATTTTATCATCTGTTGCGTTCTTCAGACTTTGTCAAATCCACCATAAGTCTCCTGCTGATGTTATGCAACACTGTGTCTCTATTACCTTTTTAAACCGCTTGTGACACCGAGGCAATAACTGTAAAATATTGCTTTATTGGTCCTTAAGAACAGAACATGTGAAAGAAAACTCAACGGTGAGATTTATTTGTCGTGAAATGTGTGAAGCACGGCAGCTGTCGTGACTTGTGTCCCAATTAAGATGTGGCCTTCAGTTATATTGCATCACCTTCAACGGACTGCAGCTCTTTTATAGCAGGAAGTGGAAGGTTAAGCTGCGTTAAAGTCAGAAGCATCAGGAGGAGAGTAACAGGGTCAAGTGACAGTTGATCAAGTGACAGGGCTATCAGTTTACTGCCAATTTATCTACTTTAAAATCAGGTGAGTTCAGCGAGGGCGACATTTATGATTGAGGTGTTGTGCGGTGTCCTGATTTCCAGCCCTCGGTTACTTTTAAAGTCGTTTTTCAACTCGTAATTACGGCAGAACTCTTTGATGTTTTCGTCCCACTTTGCCTCGTTTCAGATTCCAGCTGCATTGTTTTTGTTTTCCAAGAGTCAAAATGGTGACAAAGCAATTAGCCTCCTGTCTCTTTTCACTATCTGCGGGTGCCTGACGCTTTAAATACGGTCCTATCAGCAGCAGCAGCAGCACATCCAGGATATCTCTGAAGGGGGAGGGGGGGGGGGGGGGGGGGGTTCTGCAGGTTAAAGGTCACCACTGATAGGGCCAAAACAAGATAATCAATATAAAAGTATTATTGAGCTTCATTCTACTTATATTGTCTTAATGTTGTATATCCAGCGCACGCCTTTCAATTACAGTGTTTTTTGTTGCCCCCCCCCCCCAACCCCCAAAAGCACACATTTTCTAGACAGGACAAGCCAGGATGATGGAAAGCGAGCCATTTTTAACCCTAACACAGTCTATTGTAATTATTTGGATATATTTTTTATATATATTTACACTTGTAATGTAATGTAATGTATTTATTTTATTATTGATATTATTTATTTCATTTTTTTCCATATAGTCCCACTTGTTGTTAGAGCTGATAGTTTTCCATTTCATCTTGTGTTGTGCCACCTTTAGATTTGTTGTGGCAATCATTTTTTAAACACCTTAAATTCAGATCTCTCCTTGATTGAGTCTTACCCCGAAGAATAATTGGATGATCGCTACAAGTCGACTTCGATTATTTCCACCATGCCCTTTTGAAATACTTCTGCAGTTGACACCGAATGTAAAGTTTTGGTTTCTACAGCAATCTCCTGATAGATCGCTGCACCTCTGCAAATCAAATCAGAGGACGGATCATTCCTCTTGTCTTGTCAGACCGCAGCCAGCGGATGAATCAGCACTGCTGACGAGGCAGGGAATCAATAATGAGGCTCCTCATTTTAATAAAGTCCCTGTATTGTAAGTCAGTGGTTCCCAACCGGGGGTACGGGGACCCCTAGTGGTACTTGAGGGGATTGCAGGGGGTACGTAGAAAGATTAGGGATTGCAATATACTGTATTTTCACACAAAAAACATGTTAAAATCAATTTTCATAATCCTGGTGTCCTGTCAAGGATTCAAGGCTTTTATTGTCATGTGTGCATAGCTACAGTGTACCATTTTTATTTCTTTCTTTACTTGTAGTACTGATACCGTCCACTAGACTCCTAGTTACGTCGCGAGCTGTGTACATGATTTCGTTCGGCAGCCAAATACCGCAAAATAATCTGTTTGTGTGTATTGTGTGTAAACACCGGCTGTTGTTATGCCTGCTGTGACGTTAAGTTACCGATTGTAATTATGCCTTTACAAGCTTAAAAGTTGTATTTATCATCTGAATTTGGCGAAACAAGTTTAATATTCTAAAAACCAAGACTTTGTTTATTTAAAATCAGATGAAAACAAACTGTCACGGACCCTGCCGTGTTATTTATGATTACTATACGCTTTTCATTCATAATTTCAGTGGGAGGGAGGGGGAGCGGCGCTGAAGAACAGCAGAGTGCGGGTTGACAGGTGTCTGTGTTGACATTCCCCTTATTGTGGAATAAGGGGAATGCAGAGACAGGCTACAAGTGTCTTAGGTTCAAGTTAGACAACTAATGTCTGGGTAGTGTTCATGACTTCATGTTTATGTCATCTTAATGGTTCATCTTAATGCACACACATTTTCCGTGCTTTCCAATAGTTTAAAATAGTTGTATCCCACTGTTAAATAACCTGTTCAATACAAACATGCCACTTGTAAAAATTAAATAACATTTCTGTGAACTGATATTTGTTTAGTGAGATTATTAGAGGATGTTCCCTGAAAGATTGTAAAATGTCAATGAAGATGTCAGACTTAGTACATTTGTTAATAATTGTGTGTGTGTGTGTGTGTGTGTGTGTGTGTGTGTGTGTGTGTGTGTGTGTGTGTGTGTGTGTGTGTGTGTGTGTGTGTGTGTGTGTGTGTGTGTGTGTGTGTGTGTGTGTGTGTGTGTGTGTGTGTGTGTGTGTGTGTGTGTGTGTGTGTGTGTGTGTGTGTGTGTGTGTGTGTGTGTGTGTGTGTGTGTGTGTGTGTGTGTGTGTGTGTGTGGGTGTGTGTGTGTGTGTGTGTGTGTGTGTGTGTGTGTGTGTGTGATGTGTGTGTGTGTGTGTGTGTGTGTGTGTGTGTGTGTGTGTGTGTGTGTGTGTGTGTGTGTGTGTGTGTGTGTGTGTGTGTGTGTGTGTGTGTGTGTGTGTGTGTGTGTGTCCCACCACCATCCAAGTTGCCCATCCCTGGTCTATATACAAGTCATTGGAATATTGATATATATAAGTCCCCAGAACTATCAAAGCTTATGAAAGACAATCAAACTCAAGTCTCATCTTTTTTTTTATTCTACTAATTCATCCAAAAAAGAAATAAAGAAAACTGGAGAACTAAATAAATAAAAGTTAGGGCAAGAAAAAAATAATTGCATATGGGATGGGAATTTGAAAGCAAATGTATATTCGAATATTCGACCCCCAAAAAAACGGTTAACCGAAATATACATATCCTAAAAAATAAAAAAATACATGTTCAAATAAGTATAGAAACCAAGTCGAATTTGTCAAATGTATTGAACTGGTGATCACAGTTTGAACAGTTGACAGCTATAGGCCTACAGCTTTCATTCTTAAAACATAACTTGGTTTTTAAATGAAAGAGGGATCATACACGAACAACATAACGGGTTAGGGTAACGTAACCCTATCACAACAGAGATCAACAACCTGGGCCTATGCACAGAATGCAGCTATTCAATACTCATTCTTGTTTAAGAATATGAGCATGTCTACTCAGGGGAGAGGCGGGTGCGGAGACGATTCACAATCAGGCCAGCTGTAGAGAAGACCCTCTCAGCTGGAATTTGGGCATAAGATGAGGTTTGAGTCTGCGTGATCTGCGTGTAGGGAGGGGCAGCAGCCATATCATTAGCTAGAACTAGCTAGATCTGATGGATTTGGACATAAACGCGAGTGAAGTATAACCGGGCGCGAGAGAGAGAGATCAGCACCTGCAGCTCTGCCCGCTGTGAGGGACCGGTGAGCGGAGCAAAACACACCTTTAGACCTAACACACTTAGCCATGGCACTGTAGTATACATTGAATTATTCCATTTGATCATATGTAATCAACTTAGGCACCCCTCCCAAAAACAAACAAATATTCATAACTCATATTCTCATATCTGAATAATTTTGAATATTCGATTAATCGTTCCCATCCCTAATATATAAGAAAACTCGATATAGGGTCATTTTCTGCACATGTCAATAGCATATTTTTTGAAAAGGAAAATACTATATATAAATATATACATATGTACACATGTACTTGGCAAATGAATAATAATACTAATATATGCATATAAACATTGTGAACACTTATTTTCAAGTGACTCACAGTGTTCACACATACACAAAATATACATAAGCACCATATGTTCAAGTGTATAAGTACACAAATGCACTCATATACACCAATACAAATATTGCAAGGCAATGTCCAGGGCTGAAATAATAATTCAACCCCATAACGATGAAAATAAATAAGAAGGAAAAATAAATAACAAGCAATGTAGACCATATTAAATAAATAAAAAACAATATTTGTTAGCTGGAGTCATCTGCAAACTTAAACATTTCAAGCTTGAGTCTTCACAAAAGATGTTGAAACTGCTAGAAGTGAGTCAATATTATTATTTTTCACTGACAATAAGTGTAAATGTCAAGTTTGAATGCATTTGTATTAAAGATGAGTTTAACAAGTGACTTGTATCTAAGGAGCAGTTAGGTTGAATACGATTACAAAGGGTTTCACACAAGAAAAAAATGTAAGCGAATCATCACAAATGAGTGAGGGGGTTCTTATAGAATGGCGACCAGCTCAAGGGGGACGCGAGACAAAAAAAGGTTGGGAACCACTGTTGTGAGAAGAGATGGCAAAAGTACACACATCCTTTACTCAAGTAGAAGTACAGATACTCGTGTTTAAAAATACCGACTAAACTTCTTTACTCAAGTAAAAGTAAAGAAGTATGGGCTTTGAAATGTACTTAAGTAAAAAGTACCCATAACTAGCAGCTGTTTTAAAGAGTACCTGACCTCCCTTTATATTAATAGAACAATAATGTCATTGTTAGCTAATGAATGTTTCCATGCTGAACAACGGCAACATGACAACGTTTTCATTGGTCCCTCTTCTTTAGAGAAGACCAGGAAATGATGGATACACGGATCGTGTTCAAATCAATAGGCACGCAATGACTCTAAATAATAATGATCACGCCACCAAACACACATTCAAACTAAAGGAACCAGCCTGTTTGGAAAATGGAAGAAGTAGAAAGTACAGGTATTTGGGTTCAACATGTAAGAAGTAGAAAGTACAGGTATTTGTGTTCAAAATGTAAGAAGTAGAAAGTACAGGTATTTGTGTTCAAAATGTAAGAAGTAGAAAGTACAGGTATTTGGGTTCAACATGTAAGAAGTAGAAAGTACAGGTATTTGTGTTCAACATGTAAGAAGTAGAAAGTACAGGTATTTGTGTTCAAAATGTGAGAAGTAGAAAGTACAGGTGTTTGTGTTCAAAATGTAAGAAGTAGAAAGTACAGGTATTTGTGTTCAACATGTAAGAAGTAGAAAGTACAGGTATTTGGGTTCAAAATGTAAGAAGTCAAAGTAAAAAGTAGTCAGAAAAATAAGTAGTGGAGTAAAGTACTGATACCAGAAACATTTAGTACAGTAACGAAGTATTTGTACTCCACTCCTTCCCACCTCTGGTTGTAAGTCACTGTACTGGGGGGGAAGGCGTATGCTGCCATCTAGTGGAGGATCAGCACCGCCATGTATTCCCTCGACATGCATCACAGGACAAAAGGAAAAGGAGTGTGTGATCAATTGAAGCTTCTGCTGACATGTTAATCTGCTCTGCTCAGGTGCTTTATGTCCCCCAACACTGGTGGCACTACGTGGAGTCTTTGGATCCCATCACTGTCAGCGTCAACTCCTGGATCGAGATGGTAAGGAACCCAATGCTGAATTATTCAACCACCCTGAAATAATAAAAAGAGAATCATCATCTTTGCTTTCCCTTGCCCTGAAAACCTCTTGATCCTAACAGCGTTCAACATTTAAATGTAGGCCCCGTTCACGTTGAATAATGAACCGGTCCGATAGTAAAATATTCCCTGTCATTATGATGAGTGTGTGCTGCATTTAAAAAAAGCTCCCCAGCACCAGACAAATGTTTATCTAAAGAGCAGGTTCCTCTCTGCAAGGTCAAAGACAAACTCCCTCCAGACTGTCTCTATCATTCAGTGTAATTCCCCCGATGCTCTGAACTCATTCTCACTTTGCTTCTGTTCCCGTTCAGGAGGAGGACGACGTGGCGAGAGTTGGTGAAGCTGTGACCAAGGCTGTCGTCTGTGCTTTCAAACGTGATGAAAACCCTGAGGACTGGCTCAATCCCACCGAGGTAGCAACGATATGTTCCCCCTTACTTTTTTTATGTTAAATCGTTTTTATAATCGTTATATCTTTGACCTTCTCTTACAACTTATATCCTTATGTTGTTTATGTTTGCACCTCCATACACAAAGCAAATTCTTGTTTATGTGTAAACGAAGCTGGCAATAAACTTGATTCTGATTCTAAAAATCAAACAAAGCCTTGCACAGTAAACATCAACTTAACCATAGTTTGAGTCAGCAGCTTCTTTCAGTTATATCCATCTATCTATCTACCTATCTATCTGTCTATCCGTCTATCTATCTATCTATCTATCTATCTATCTATCTATCTATCTATCTACCTATCCGTCTATCTATCTATCTATCTATCTACCTATCTATCTATCTATCTATATATCTATCTGTCTATCTATCTATATATCTACCTATCTACCTATCTATCCATCTATCTATCTATCCATCTATCTACCTATCTATCTACCTATCCGTCTCTATCTATCTATCTATCCATCTACCTATCCGTCTATCTATCTGTCTATCTATCTATCTACCTATCCATCTATCTATCTATCTACCTATCCATCTATCTATCTATCTATCTGTCTATCTATCTATCCATCTATCTATCTATCTATCTATCTACCTATCTACCTATCTACCTATCTACCTATCTACCTATCTACCTATCTACCTATCTACCTATCTACCTATCTATCCATCTATTATATCTATCCATCTATCTATCTACTCTTTAGACTTCCTCCCCACCACTATGGAGATGTGTTGAATGAATTGCATTTGGATATAAAAGCAACCACACAGAGGAGGCCTTTTTTAAGTGGCTGGCTGCCAGTTTTTGGGATCTCTCTGTGACAGCTTGTTTGTGTTTTGTCTCTGCAGGAAGGCGTAGCGTCTCATGATGAGAACATGCAGTGTGTGAACCTGGCAGTGAGAGCTTGTGCTCAAAGACAAAGAGGCTCCTGCCACAGAAACCTGACCCGGGACCCAGGAGACAGCCGCACATTAAAGAGGGACTCCACAGGACAAGTCAGGAAAAACAGCAATTTGTTCACAGATTCTGCACCTTTCAGTATTCCCTTCGGACCACATCTCATCCCTGTGTGCTGTCAGCAAGAAACCAAGAAAGATTTGGAGGTCAAACCTTCCACGAACTGTGATGTCAAATCTCAGGAGGCCTGCACCGTCAGCTCAGATGCAGCACAGAGGACATCCGCTGTCAGATTGCAGCAGGACAAATATGAATGTAGCGATCAATGTACAGCGCGTGACGGTGCAGTTTTGACCTCAAAGATCTCTGTAGAGGATTATGAGGAGCCTATGCACTCAACAATAAGCACTAACGACCTGTTGGACTGCCTGCTGCATCCTGATATCATCACCCGTGTCACTGAGCTGTTACTGGAGCGGCACACAGGAAGTCGCAGCGCCATGGCACGGTCCTAGCTTTAATATTCACTGTAAACATTTCCTGTTTCCTTTTCCAGCAAACAGGGGAAAGCTACAAAGCTCTTTGTATGACTGGTGAGGATATAGTGTTGCAGGAATGAGTCCTAAAACCCAGAAAGGGGTCAGCATTTTTGCATTTGTGGTTCACTCAATGGGTTTTTGTCAATGGGATTTGGTTAGAAACAAGAGCTGTGGTTAACACAAGCTTAAGAGATTGTCACAATGTCTTTAACCAAATAAAATACTTAAATGAATTATCTCGCCATCTTGCTTCTTGACAAAGTACACATTGCCATGCTGTGGATTGAACCACTGACTTATGATTGTAAGACATCCATTTACCCCTTGAACCAAAGCCACCAGTACATATTTCCATAACATTTTACCAGTTGGGTTTATACGTAGATTAGAGTAAGGGTTAGGGCTAAAAGGGGAATTGGCTTGGACGCTCAAAGCTAATAATCTGCATTACTGTATGTTTTGGTGGGTATTTTCATACAAAGACAGAAAATAGACAAGCAACAGAAATATATAGAAACTGGGTAATATACAGGATACATTACAAATGACACTTGATGATAGATAAAGGCTTTCCAATATTGTTGGAATAACAATAGAGAGGCCGTAGAGACAGGCTTCAATGCCCTCTCAGAGCATTATATAGGGCGGGATGAGAGCTCTCCTACTTCGGTAAAGTTCATTACAAAGATGTTGACAGATTTGATCATTCCACATCAATAACTCAAACACAAAATGTTCTCAAAACACAAACCCCATCCCTCAACAACCATTGTAAGGTGGACAACAAGCCAGAAAATATATCAAAACAAGCCACAGGGCGCCAACCTACGAGCTAAACGACTTCTATCTGCAGCCGAGTGAGCAGGGACCGTGCAACACTGTAAAATAACAAATATACAATACAACGGCTCCTCCGTGGATGCATTTCCGGGAACGGTGGAGTCGTGACACACGGCCGGACTTATCTCAGCCAATGACAGCTCTGCATGCATCCCCTGGATATTATTTTAGTAACTGCTTTCATCGCGACACGATGTTTACAGTGAGAACAGCTGTGAGGTCTGTGCAGAAAGCAGAGCAGTGTGCATAATATATATCACTCAGTATAGCAGGCCTACATTACTCTCTGGTTTTGTATGCTGTAGTTTAGTAGATATTGTAGTGCCGAGAGACTGGAGTTGGAGGCGGTGTATCGAAGGTACTAAGTTAGCTTTATTGAGCATCAGAAACACACATGTCATCAGCTTGAAGCCCGGGAAGAGAAGAAAAGGAGGGCACACAGGAAGTACAGGTAACATGTGTCCGTGTGGAACAATACCCCCAACCCACAGTTCCGTGGTGAATTATGTCAATCACCACACAAGCCCCCCCAGAATTCAACCATGGACACAATCCTCGCGTCCGGGAGGAAGCACCACAGGGGCCGAGGAGGGCGGGGCCGCAGGCAGGGGCAGGGGGGCCCCAACGAGGGCGAGGGCCATGGGAGGACGGAGGACACCTGTCCCTGTGTCGCATGACCCTGAACGGACCCTCGGAAGGGGGCCGCAGGAGAGGGCAGGGGCCCCAACGAGGGCGAGGGCATCCCCACCGGGGTGTGGGGGCAAGCCATGGAACAGGCCGTCGTAAGGGGGCCGCGGTAGGCGTCGTGGCGAATGAAGACAACATCCGCCAACCGTAGAAAGCTCGGTCGCTGTGCTGCGACGTGGGGACGAGCGTGAATGTCCCGGTGGTCCCCAGCAGGGAGGAGCGCTGCCCGGCCGCAGGCGAGGGCACAGCGTCGGCGGGCACGAAGTCCTCGGGAGGAAGGAGCGGTATCCCCGGGAGGCAGGAGCCGTGGACAGGGGAGAGGCCAGACGGGGTCCAGAAGTGCGCCACCCAGGTGCAGATGAAAGCGTGGGCGACTTCCGAAGCCGCCGTCGAGGCGAACCGTGAGCCGCGGTTAGAGGAGAGGCCAGACAGGGTCCCGAAGCGCGCCACCAAGGCGCCGATGAAAGCGTGGGCGACGTCCGAAACTGTTGCCGAGGTGAGGGAAGAGGCCAGACAGGGTCCCGAAGCGCGCCACCCACGGGCCGATGAAAGCATGGGCGACGTCCGAAACCGTCGAGGTGAGGGAAGACGGGGTCCCGAAGCGCGCCACCCAGGCGCCGATGAAAGCGTGGGCGACTTCCGAAACCGCCGTTGAGGTGGTGAAACAGTGAGAGGGTCCACACGAGGCCGCGCCTCAGCCTCCGCCTCTGCCTTCACCTCCGTCTTCACCTCCATCTGATTTGCTCAGCTGGATTCTGATTGGTCTGCTGGCTCTAATGTTCCTGTACAGCTGTCTGATCACCGCTTTCTACATCAGACTGACGGTACCTGTCTCTCTGACCGTCTTTCTGTCATAATCCTGGGGTTGATTGTGTTTCCTGTTTTATTTTTAAATGTTTTTTCTCCTATCTTGTTTCACTTCCTGTGTCTGTGTTTTCCCGCCTTGCCAAGCTGTGACAGACGCAAATTGAGATGATTTTGTCATAATTTGATTGACAGGCTAGAGAGGGCTTTCACCTTGTATCAGATGTTAATCAATCAATCTGTCATCATTGTCGTTGCCTGCATTACGCCTTACTGGCACAAAAATGCTACCGGCAGAGTATGATGCAAACTTTGACAAAGAAAAGGAGGTACAGCTACAAAAAGTCTGGGAGACTTTTTACTCATGTGTGAAGCCGGTGGAGGGTAATTCCCGGAGAGTTTTTTGTGACATTTGCTAGAGTTTCTAGCATCGAGTTGAATACTACTTGAAGTGCAAAAACTAAATGCAAGACCTAATGCATACGCTCATGGTCAAGATATATGAAGATTATATTGAATAGTAGGGAATCAGGCAGGTACAAAACAACACCACATATCCGGACCCAGACAGAAAGAAAGACAACGAACACAAGACAGACTTATATACACACACAGGACTAATCACAAAGACAAGACACAGCTGTGGAGGACAGGCAGAAACACAAGAGCAGGTGAAAAGAATCAGACCATCAGAAAGGCGGGAAAACACAGAGACAGGGCAATAAATGATTTACTATATCCACATTATCAATACTAATGCCTCCCAAATGTTGGCAAAATAAGCAATGGTCTATAAAACTATAAGTTTCAGTGCAGCGACACAGATCCTGAGAACACCTCATACGTATACGAGGAAAGCTCCTCGGCCGTGTTCACCTGTGGACATCTACTGTGGGTAGCCATCGTTCTTCATCTTCGGCCTCATCATGTAATGAGGGGGTGTTTTTCATGCCGCTGTTATCATAATTGCAAATATTTCTATTGTAAATGAGTGGAAAAGTCCTGCAACAACTGCAGATAAACAGCAGGGTGAGACAGAGACTGCCTATGCTTGTATTATGTATGCAATGTTGCACCATGATGTTATAGATTTGATTGGATATGTATATATATATATTGTAATTTATTATGAATTTTAAACTTCTTTTCTATCAATGCAACATTTTCTTACAAACTAAAAGCCAAAAATATTTTATATTTAGACATGATATAAATGTAAGTGTATTGATACAGAACTATGCTATACAGAAAATACATGCATGTACAGTATATTTCTAGTCCCTATTTTAAAAAAAAGTGAAGATTTATAACAATAAAATCTAAAATTAAAATCTATAGAGGTCATGTTATGTATTCTAAAAGGTATAATGGGCCTACTGCAAATCCTCAAACACAATTATTCTTATAGAAATCTGGTAATGAGTTGTTCACTCACTGTCTGCAGCAGGAATGAATCTCATTGAACTGAAACACAGATCACTCTTCTCATGCTCACAGTGAATATGAGAGACAAGTAGGCTGACAAAAAAAACCAAGCAGCCGGTGTCTGACGGTCTGTGAACTGCAGGCATTGCAAACATGTTAGTGAGGGTGTGGGCAGTGGCGGCTCCAGAGTATTTTTGTTGGGTAATCTATGGTAGGGCTAACCCATACAGTGGTGGGGCTCAAGTCAGTATTTGTCTTGTAGTAAACATAAAGGGCGACCTGGAGCCAATCCTGCAATTTCCCCACAGGTGAAAGAGTTGACATGCTGAAAACCCAACCCCTGCAGAGGGGTCTGGGGGATTCTCCCCCAGGAGATTTTTTGAAATACTAACACAAAATACACATTCTGGTACTCTCTTGAGAAGAAAAATAAATACATCTATTACTACACATTTAAAAAAAAATGAATGCCATTTTTGTTTTTTGTTACTTTGTTCTGAAAGCTGAACCTGCTGCAGCAGTGCTGCTCCTCACAGAGAAGAGGGAAGAAGCTGTGTGAATTACTTTACATTGTGGATAGCCCCCATTGTTCTGTGTGTCAAAATGAAAGACAGCCCACACCTATCAATCATCAAACCGTGGGGTCTTATTAAATCAACACGTAATGTTGTATCGATGTATAGAGATGTACTACAGCAAAAGTATTCTCCGTCGGGACTTCCTGTAACAACACCACGCCGTTATCGTGATTCTGATTGGCCAGAAGACATTATCAAAGATGTTTTATTGAGAAGATGATCACTACGTGACAAAAGTTTTCAAAACTGTTTCTAGTCTTCGGTATTTCCAGACAAGTGGCTACTGAAATCAATCTTACTAACTGCTGTCTGTGCAATTTACTCCGCGCGAGTTGACGGACTTTATTTTGCTTACTTTAACATCATTTTTCATGGTGGGGCTGAGGCCTACCCCAGCCATACCCTGGCGCCGCCACTGGGTGTGGGAATGCCTGAAAAGAAACAAAAGCATCTCAAGTCATTTGTTTGAACGTTCCAGCTGTCAAACTTAAATATACTGATGTAAATATAGCAGGTTCACGAGCATGACTGTTCCTACTTCCTGTCTACTTGTTTGTGCTCAGTTTTTGCTGTCTTTTCTAAAGTAATCTATCATCTGAAGCACTTTGACATAAACAACACAAGGTCATACCTACATCCATAACCTACATCTTGACTATCATGTTCAGTCTGGCTTCAAACCCATGCACAGCACTGAAACAGCTCTTTTAAGAGTTTTTAATGATCTGCTCCTGTCCGCCGACTCAGGTATCCCAGCTGTCCTGGTGCTGTTAGACCTGACAGCTGCCTTTGACACTGTGGACCATAGCATCCTGTTGTCACGGCTTGAACAGTCCGCTGGCATCACAGGCTCTGCCCTTGCATGGTTCAGGTCCTACCTGACAGACCGTAGCTTCTCAGTGCAGCTAGGTGCCTTCTCCTCTGCCAAAGCCCCTCTTACCTGTGGGGTTCCCCAAGGCTCTATTCTGGGCCCCATCCTTTTTTTTAATGTACATACTGCCCCTAGGGTCAATTCTCACAAAACACAATATTCCCTTCCACTGCTACGCCGACGATGTACAGATATATCTGCCTCTCAAAGCAAATGTCAAACCTGCAGCAGTTGATGGACTGCTTAACAGAGATAAAATCCTGGCTGAGCAAAAACTTTCTGAACCTCAACGAGAGCAAGACTGAGGTCATCTTTTTTGGACCCCAACCTCCAGCCTCTCCGGTTGATATTCTGGGCTCTCTCAATAAAAACATCCTCCCCTCTGTCATGAACCTTGGAGTGACCTTCAATAGCACTTTTAAATTCGACAAGCAGGTCAGCACCGTAGTCAAATCCTGCTTTTTTTAAATAAGACTATTGGCCAAGACCAAGTCGTATTTATCTTTTAAAGACTTAGAAAGGGTTATTAACGCCTTTGTTACCTCGAGACTGGATTACTGCAACGCTCTTTACGTGGGTATGGACCAGGCCTCTATTAAACCACCCCAATTCTGGCCTCACTACACTGGCTTCCAGTTCGGTTCAGAATTGATTTTAAAATCCTTTTATTTGTTTTTAAAGCACTACTGTAAATGGGCTGGCTCCGGACTATATAGCCGAACTCCTCCAGCGCTACACCCCAGCCAGAGCTTTAAGGTCTGCTGACCAGCTGCTGCTGGTAGTGCCCAAGACCAGGCTTAAAACCTGAGGGCACCGAGCCTTCGCAGCAGCTGGCCCTAGGCTCTGGAACACTCTGCCCCTCCATGTGAGGTCGGCCCAGACCCTAGGGGTTTTTAAATCTACACTAAAAACACACTTCTTCTCTCTGGCCTTCTAGTTAGAGCGGAGCACGACTCCTGACTTTTCCTTGTGTTTTTTATATATCTGTTGTAATTTATTGTCTTTTATTGTGATTGTAGTAATGTGTTTTTATTACATGTAAAGCACTTTGGCTCGACCAAAAATCGCTTTTAAATGTGCTTTATAAATAAAACTTGATTTGATTTGATTTGATCTCTAAAATGTCTTTTACATTCATGTCAACTGTGATGCTAGAGTGACTCGTGACTCCAAACTTGATAGAGCATTAATCACAGAAGTTGTGATGAATGCTTGTTTAAATATATATATATATATATATATATATATATATATATATATATATATATATATTTGTATGTATAAAGTATGACATAAACTCATAAGGGTGTAAACAATGTTATACCTTTTAGAATCTAAAAGGTATAATGGGCCTACTGCAAATCCTCAAACACAATTATTCTTATAGAAATCTGGTAATGAGTTGTTCACTCACTGTCTGCAGCAGGAATGAATCTCATTGAACTGAAACACAGATCACTCTTCTCATGCTCACAGTGAATATGAGAGACAAGTAGGCTGACAAAAAAAACAAAGCAGCCGGTGTCTGACGGTCTGTGAACTGCAGGCATTGCAAACATGTTAGTGAGGGTGTGGGAATGCCTGAAAAGAAACAAAAGCATCTCAAGTCATTTGTTTGAACGTTCCAGCTGTCAAACTTAAATATACGGATGTAAATATAGCAGGTTCACGAGCATGACTGTTCCTTAGTCTACTTGTTTGTGCTCAGTTTTCTTCATCTTTTCTAAAGTAATCTATCATCTGAAGCACTTTGACCTAAACAACACAAGGTCATACCTACATCCATAACCTACATCTTGACTATCAAGTGCATCTCTAAAATGTCTTTTACATTCATGTCAACTGTGATGCTAGAGTGACTCGTGACTCCAAACTTGATAGAGCATTAATCACAGAAGTTGTGATGAATGATTGTTTAAATATATATATATATATATATATATATATTTGTATGTATAAAGTATGACATAAGCTCATAAGGGTGTAAACAATGTTGTGTGTTGGAAATTGTGATATGTTACAGTGTTCAAACACATTACATTATGCATTGATTCCGATGTACAGAATCTAAAATATTGTGTCTCTATTTACTACCTTTAAACTGTTGTCAAAAAGAAGCCACTTTTAATTGTATTGGGTTTATTGAGCAGTCAATATAATGTAATGACTTGGTACAGCAAATGTTGCTCCCTAGCTAGCTATCTAGCATCAATCCTGTGTAGGGCACAGCATCCATGTGCGATTTGAGACAACGCTACCTGGTTGAAATTCACGCAATGCGCAAGTGTTTACATTATTTAACAAGACAGCGTTCAAAGGGAAGCATTTGAATTGAGACACAGCAAGGGACTCGCACCAACATGCACGAGTGGCCGGCGCAGGTGCAAAACAAATCACAAAGAAGCTCAGATTTTAACAAACACAGAGGGGGTGTTATCTAAATATTTGCTGCGGGCTAATGCACTTTAAAGTTTCTTAATGAATTGCAACTGCATAAAAAGTATCATTCATAATTTTGTGAAGATGCAACTTCCATCATGGGATGATAGGTTAACTATTTTCATCTCCTCACAGAGTTTGCATCATGTGTTGATGTTTGGATCTTACATCATATGTTTGCTTTGGAGCATGGATGATGTCCTTTACACCTCTGATTGGGAGGATCCCTCTGAGATGAGAGTTTGAGATCATCTGACATGAACACAAGAAGGTGTGAATTCTTAATGAGAGCATTGCATAAGAGAGCAATAACTATGTGCTGATGTTTGTTGTGTGGAGTTCCTGACACATCCAGTCTAATGGGCTTCATTAGTCAGGTAGAAAGGTGTGTGTGTGTGTGTGTGTGTGTGTGTGTGTGTGTGTGTGTGTGTGTGTGTGTGTGTGTGTGTGTGTGTGTGTCTGTGTGTCTGTGAAGACCCTGTAAAAACATATTGTAAGATGCACATATTTACCATCATTTGTGATTTCCATGTGAAAAGTTAGGAATTCCTTGTCTCACCACACCGAGGCCTCTGACACCCTTTCATTAATCATTACATTGCATTACATTTAGCTGACGCTTTTATCCAAAGCGACTTACAATAAGTGCATTCGACCAAGAAGATACAAACTTGAAGAAAACAGAATCATATAAGTACATCAGGTTTCATAGAGCCAAAACATTTCAAGTGCTACTCAACTGGATTTAGATAAGCCAGTCCTTTATTAGTAAATAAGTGCTTTGTTAGTAAATAAGTGCTTTGTTAGTCATTTTATTTCTCGAAGTGGAGTCGAAAGAGATGAGTTTTTAGTCTGCGCCGGAAGATGTGTAAGCTTTCTGCTGTCCTGATGTCAATGGGGAGCTCATTCCACCATTTTGGAGCCAGGATAGCAAACCAACGTGTTTTTGCTGATGGGAACTTGGGTCCCCCTCGCAGTGAGGGTGCAGCGAGCCGTTTGGCTGATGCAGAGTGGAGTGCACGTGCTGGGGTGTATGGTTTAACCACGTCCTGGATGTAGGAAGGGCCAGATCCATTCACAGCATGGTATGTAAGTACCATTGTCTTGAAGTGGATTCTAGCAGTTACTGGAAGCCAGTGAAGGGAGCGGAGGAGCGGTGTGGTGTGGGAGAATGTAGGAAGGTTGAAGACCAGACGAGCCGCTGCATTCTGGATGAGCTGCAGAGGTCGGATGGCACATGCAGGTAGACCAGCCAGGAGGGAGTTGCAGTAGTCAAGGCGTGAGATGACCCGAGCCTGGACTAGTAGTTGCGTCGCTTTCTGGGTCAGGAGGGGACGTATCCTCCTGATGTTGTAAAGAGTGTATCTGCAGCAGCGGGTTGTAGCAGCGATGTTTGCGGTGAAGGACAGGTTGTTATTTAGGGTCACACCCAGATTCCTTGCATTCTGAGTCGGGGAAACAACAGAGGGGCCGATGTTGATTGACCTCGAGGTGGTGGAGATGGAGGAGCAGGATGTCGGTGTGCCCCCACCACTGCCACAGAGGCCGGTGAGCCGCCTCCGTCAGGGCTTTTACGGCCCGGCTCCAGTGGCAACATGGGCGGGAATTCTAAGGGCCGCTCGGACACGGAGTGTCCCGGTGTGCCCCCCCTTGATGAGAGCCTGGCGGCCCATCTGCTTCCGCAGGCAGCCGGGTGGGCAGAGGGGAGGAAGCCTCTGCCCCCGCTGCCGCGTGACCGTGAAATCCTGGAAAATCTGGATAAGATGTTCAGGCTCAGATGGCAGCAGCGGCCAATAATCTTGGCGTGTTGGGTGTCTCACTGATCACCCCTCAGCAGGACATCCCCGTCTCCCCGCCTCCGGACGGGAGCGATTATTTGGACTGCTGCGTGGGCCAGACGGTAGATGGGCCAGACGGTATGGCTACCGCAGCTGGACGTGTGATGTCCCTGGCCACAGTGGTGTCGCGTCACGTGTGGCTGGGTCTGACCGCACTGTCCAAGAAAGACCGGGATGATCTCCTTGGGGCCCCCGTATCCACGGAAGGGCTCTTCGGGTCGATCACCTCGGTCACCTAGCGCTTCAGTCGCTTGGAGGAAGAGAGGGCGCAGCTCAGCCGCATGCTGCCGCTGGCTCGTCCTCAGGCCCTTCCTCGGGGTGGAGAGCGCTCGGCGGTGGTAAGACGGAGAGAGAGGCGCCAGTATAGAGCCCCTGGGGCTCCCGTTGCTCCCTCTGCCTCCGCGGTTCGTCCCGGAGAACCGGCTCAATACCGGCACTCGCGGGGACGGGCTGACCGCCCCCGACAGGCTCCCGTTCCGGCTCCGCCTCGGCAAAGGGCTTCAGGGTGGGGTGCACCGTCCTCCAGAAGCTGACTGGCGGTGGGGGGAAGCTTCCCGGCGGAGAGAGTCACTTTCTCCACCCAGGACGCGAGGGCGAATCCCGCCTCCTCCCTGTATGATGCTACTGTTGTGACACGATCATCTTTTAAAAATAAAAATGATTGCATGTATCCCAGTCTAAGTGTAATTTCTCTCTACAAATCCACACTTCCACATAATGTTAACCGTACAGATTCCCCACTCGCTGCCCCAGTTGTAACTCCAGTAAAGGAAGCAGCTAGTGTGCATGCGCATGTGAGAGTGATAAACCGCGCTATGTGGGTACAGGGACATTATGGCTGGCGTAGCAGGGTTAGGAGACACACAAGGCTGAGTGTAAAAATTCCGCTTGATGCATTTCACCGTTTGGGTGAATGTATAATGGCGGAGAGCGCGCTTCAAAGACCTCAGTAGAGAATCGGCCCTTTCTGTGTCGACCCTCCATGGGCAGAACTTCCCTTCAAGGGGAGTTTTGCGGCGGAACGGGTCACCAGAGAGTACCACAGCTTTATAGCTGGGGCCCCGCAGCTGATTGGACATCCCCTAACGCAATGTTATGGGGAATGGAAGCACAGCTGTGTATTAACGGAGTGGATGGACAGGCATAAAAGAGGCAAATCTATCATCCCGATGGGAGATAGGTTCCCTCTCGGCAGAGATTCAGGCCCTGTTGCAAAAACAGGCAGTGTCTGTTGTGCGCTCTCAAGACAGAGAGGAAGGGCACTATTCCCTGTACTTCCTGGTTCCCAAGAAGACAGGAGAATGCAGGCCCATTCTGGATCTTCGCAGCCTGAATCTCCACATTGCACGCAGAAAATTCCATATGTTAACTGTAAAACAGTTGATGGGACTGGTGCAGCCAGGCGATTGGTTCACGACCATCAACCTGAAGGACGCTTACTTTCATGTCAGCATTGCTCCAAAGCACAGAAAGTATTTGCGTTTTGCCTTCCAGGGTGTAGCCTACGAGTACAACAGACTACCGTTCGGCTACTCGCTATCCCCAAGCACGTTCAGCAAATGTGTGGCCACAGCGCTTCAGCCGATGCGCAACCGTGGCATGAGGGTTTTCTTTTATCTAGACAACCTCATAGTCATGGCCAGGTCCAGGGAATGGGCAATATTTCACACAGCCCAATTGATCCTACACCTAACCAAGTTAGATTTTGCGGTCAATTGGAAGAAGAGCTCCCCCATACCTCATCTGCAGGTGCAGTATCTGGGGATGTTGCTCGATGCAGGCAGCCTACGCGCCACCCTGTCAGAGAGCAGACAGGCATCTTTGCTTCGTGCAGTTTGCAGACTGCGACAGGGGGTAACGGTGACAACGCTGACAATTATGCAGACTCTGGGTCTCATGGCAGCTGCTCACTTTGTGGTACCGCTGGGCTTGCTGCATATGCGCCGCCTGCAGAGGTGGTTTGCCGGCCTTCGTTTAGATCCCAAGAGGCACAAACGACGCCTGGTGACCATCCCTCCCTCAGGTCCCCAGAGCACCTACGGAGGGGAACTCCACTGGGGCGAGTAACCTCCATGTCAAGGTGTTCACGGAAGCATCCGTGACAGGTTGGGGGGGGAACTGCCTAGGAAGAGCTATAGGGGGTCGCTGGTCTCTAACGGAGACACGGCATAGCAGCCTTCTAGAGCTGCGGGCAGTGGTGTTAGTCCTCCAGCATTTCAAACCCTTAATACAGGGCAAACATGTGCTGGTGAGGAGCAACAACAGCCCCACAGTGGCATACATCAACAGGCAGGGCGGAGTCCGCTCTGCCGCCTTGTTGACCACAGCGGGGAATAATAATAATAATAATAATAATAATAATAAATGGAATTTATAAAGCGCCTTTCACGGGACCCAAGGTCAAACAAAACAGACAATGAGGAGCGAACAAAACAAGAACAAAATAAAATAAAATAAAGGAAGCCAGGGGACCAGGAAAGGACTAGGGTCCGAAGGCCATGGTGAACAGGTGCGTTTTTAGTGAGGATTTGAAGATGTCCAGTGAGGCAGCGTTCCAGGGGCCTCATTTATAAAGGGATATACGCTCAAAAAATGGCGTACGCCAGTTTCTACGCAATGTTTGCGATTTATAAAATACTAACTTGACGAGAAAATGTGCGGTCCTCCACGCAAACTCTAACCCATGCGTACGCACTAAGCATACAAACGGGAGAGACGAGAAACTGCGACACCGTTGGCAGAAGGAAGAATGGAGAGAAATATGTGGAAATAATACCATAAATAAAATGTTACCTCTCATTTATCAAATATGAAGAATTCATTTTCAAACATTGATTAAAGCCAATCTTTAAATGATTAAACAAACGCCTGTTTGAGACTCCTCAGTGCACACAAAAACATAACTTGGAGAAATAAATAAATACGGATATGCTATTTAAAACCACCTCGAATATGTTGTGTTAATGTTTTGAAATGTGTTCTCATAAATGATGTGGTAGCAGGAGGACAGAATTACGTCTAAACTGACGCCGTTTTGCATTTCTATAGGTTGTAGATACGAGCATGGTTTTATATACTATCATGTTTAATCGTGTTTTATGCCGTTTGCCAAGACTTGATAAGTCGCTCGTAAAACACAGGAGGTATGGAAACTAAGAACACCATATGTGATAAATTGTACAGCTAATATAACACAATCCATTAGTTGTATTTCCTTTAACTGGTGGATTATGGATATATAGTTGCTGATCGACAGCTGGAACACAAACCACCAAATACAACAAAAATAATTCAGATCCAGTCGTCATGACTCCACTCCGGAGGGATTCCCCCATCATTTCTTACAGTTTCTCATCAAGGGGGTGTCTCCTGTCCCCGGGACAAACACACTGCCTGAGGAAGGTTATGTGTATTTGTTTTGTCATTAACTTTTTTCGGACCACTTATTTATTTATTTTGGTGACGATCCGACCTTCATGCTGCTACATGGTTCAAACTGCATCCACCAAACAATATGATTTATCTCGACCTCCCCACAATAACCTAAATCTGACACGGTGTGAGATGTCTTTTTTAGCTGTTCTATCGTAATTTCCTGCGATCTTCTTCATGCAGTCAGTCAAAATGAATGAATGAATGGGCGTTTCTTTGACTATTTATAGGCAAATATGGGCGTTATGAGTCGATTGTGATTTATCAAGGGAAACAGGCGTAGGGAGTGCCGTACGCACTTCCCTCGCCGGTACGCAATGTTTTGTGAATCGGAAAATGGCGGAAAATGTATGTACCTATTTTTGTGCTTTGTACTACGTAAGCAACCTTCCTACGTCAATCCTACGCAAGGCGTTATAAATGAGGCCCCAGATCTCAGGAGGAAGTGCATTCCAGAGGGTGGGGGCCGCAACACTGAACGCTCTGTCACCCACAGTACGAAGGCGAGAGCGGGGGATGGAGAGCAGGCCCGTGTCTGAGGACCGCAGACTCCGAGAAGGGGTGTAGGGATGGAGGAGGTCTGTTAAGTACTGGGGGGCGAGGGTATGGAGGGACTTGTACGTGAGGAGGAGTGTTTTATAGTGAATCCGGGACTTGACCGGCAGCCAGTGGAGGTGGATGAGGGTGGGGGTGATGAGGGTAGGGGTGATATGTTGCCATGGCTTAGTGCGGGTGAGAAGCCTGGCGGCAGAGTTCTGGACATATTGGAGCCTGGCCAGGGTTTTGCTGGGAACCCCGGACAGGACTCCATTGCAGTAGTCCAGACGGGATGTGATGAAGGCGTGTATGAGTGTTTCTGCCACAGAGTCAGAGAGTGAGGGGCGGAGTCTGGCAATGTTTTTGAGATGGTAGAAGGCGGATTTGGTAATGGATTTGATATGCGCCTGGAAAGAGAGGGTGGAGTCCAGGATGACTCCCAGGTTGCGGGGAACCTGTGGTTGTGGGCTTCAGAGATTGTGTTATCTCTAAGGGCCCTCCACATCCCGGGACTGGAGAACAGGGGGGGCCGACCCCATGTCAAGAGGCGGGCCCCTGCCAGGCGAGTGGGTGCTTCACCCGGAGGTGGTGAAGCAAATCTGGGCCCAGTTAGGGCCATGGCCAAGAAAGCTGCTCCACGCCTTTTCACCGGTACGCCTCATTCTCCCCCTCCTGGAGAAGGTGAGACGAGAGCGTCTGCCAGTCATCCTAGTGGCCCCAGATCGCCGCTTGGCGCCGTGGATCGCAGAGGTGACACAGATGATGGTGGGCCAGCCCTGGGCGATTCCTCAGTTCTGGGGGACGATGTCTCAGGAGGCAGGTGCAATAGGGGCGTTACCCACTCTGGGCCAACCTCTCCAGGCTTGGCTCCTGAGAGGGACAGGCTGAGACAGGGGGGACTGTCTGACAAGGTTATTCAGACTATCCAGGCAGCTAGAGCGGGATCCACCACAGCCTGTTACAGGCCAAAGTGGCTGGGATTCCAGCGATGGTGTGAGGAGCGGAGAATGGAGCCCCTATCTTGTACGTTGGGCTCTATTCTGTCCTACTTACAGTTACTGGTGGACAGGGGGCTTGCTCATTCCACAATTAAAGTATATGCAGCAGCCATCTCGTCCTGCCATGAGGGATTTGGCGGCAGGTCAGCCTTCAGTCAGCCGCTTATGTCGCGGTTTTTGCAGGGGGTCAGGAGGCAGCGCCCAGAAGTGCACGCCTCCGCCCCGCAGTGGGACCTGCCGTTGGTGCTCGAGGCTCTGGTCACAGAACCATTTGAGCCGGTATCTGACCCCCCGGACATAGTGCACTTATGTGTTCTAATGCTCCTTAGGGACCCGGGAAACATGGTGCACAGTGAGCCCCATACAGGCAGGGAGAGCCCTCCTCACTGTTTTCCAGGCACACTATTCACGAGGTAAGCGTGTCTGAGTATGCCCTACCAGCCAGGTAAACTGAGGCCCCCACTTCTCCCCGGTCACAACCGGAGGAGAGGAGGTTGCGGTGCAGTGGCTGTTAACCAAAAGCCGGTCAGGGGCAGTGTGTTGGCTCGATGTTGTTGGACGACAGGCCGTTTAGGCATCAGGGCTCCACCCACTGTACCCATAGAGTCCAGTAGAGGGCGGAGCCTGTGTGGGATATAACGTTGGGTTACATATTGTAACCCTAGTTATATAAGCACAGGTGGAGCCCTCTACTCGGGGCCCTGTCTGTCCTATGCTGCTCGCTGTGTGTATGGTAAGATGCACATATTTACCATAAGCTGTGAATTCCATGTGAAAGTTAGGAAGTCCTTGTCTCAAATCAAATCAAATCAAATCAAGTTTTATTTATAAAGCACATTTAAAAGCGATTTTTGGTTGAGCCAAAGTGCTGTACATGTAATAAAAACACATTACTACAATCACAATAAAAGACAATAAATTACAACAGATATATATAAAAAAAAAAAAGTAAATAAAAAAAAAAAAAACACACAAGGAAAAGTCAGGAGTCGTGCTCCGCTCTGACTAGAAGGCCAGAGAGAAGAAGTGTGTTTTTAGTGTAGATTTAAAAACCCCTAGGGTCTGGGCCGACCTCATATGGAGGGGCAGAGTGTTCCAGAGCCTAGGGCCAGCTGCTGCGAAGGCTCGGTGCCCTCGGGTTTTATGCCTGGTCTTGGGCACTACCAGCAGCAGCTGGTCAGCAGACCTTAAAGCTCTGGCTGGGGTGTAGCGCTGCAGGAGTTCGGCTATATAGGCCGGAGCCAGCCCATTTAGTGCTTTGAAAACAAATAAAAGGAATTTAAAATCAATTCTGAACCGAACTGGAAGCCAGTGTAGTGAGGCCAGAATTGGGGTGATGTGGTCACGCTTTTTGTGGCCAGTCAGCAAACGTGCAGCTGCGTTTTGGTCTAGCTGCAGGCGTTTGATTGAGGCCTGGTCCATACCCACATACAGAGCGTTGCAATAGTCCAGTCTTGAGGTAACAAAGGCGTTAATAACCCTTTCTAAGTCATTAAAAGATAAATACGACTTGGTTTTGGCCAATAGTCTTATTTTAAAAAAGCAGGATTTGACTACGGTGCTGACCTGCTTGTCGAATTTAAAAGTGCTAGTGAAGGTCACTCCAAGGTTCATGACAGAGGGGAGGATGTTTTTATTGAGAGAGCCCAGAATATCAACCGGAGAGGCTGGAGGTTGGGGTCCAAAAAAGATGACCTCAGTCTTGCTCTCGTTGAGGTTGGGAAAGTCTTTGCTCAGCCAGGATTTTATCTCTGTTAAGCAGTCCATCAACTGCTGTAGTGAGTGTTTGACATTTGCTTTGAGAGGCAGATAGATCTGTACATCGTCCGCGTAGCAGTGGAAGGGAATATTGTGTTTAGTGAGAATTGAACCTAGGGGCAGTATGTACAGTAGAAAAAGGATGGGGCCCAGAATCGAGCCTTGGGGAACCCCACAGGTAAGAGGGGCTTTGGCAGAGGAGAAGGCACCTAGCTGCACTGAGAAGCTATCGGTCTGTCAGGTAGGACCTGAACCATGCAAGGGCAGAGCCTGTGATGCCAGCGGACTGTTCAAGCCGTGACAGCAGGATGCTATGGTCCACAGTGTCAAAGGCAGCTGTCAGGTCTAACAGCACCAAGACAGCTGGGCTACCTGAGTCGGCGGCTAGGAGCAGATCATTAAAAACTCTTAAAAGGGCTGTTTCAGTGCTGTGCATGGGTTTGAAGCCAGGCTGAAACTTTTCATGGATTCCATGGATGGTTAAAAAAGACTGCAGCTGGGCGTAGACTACTCGCTCCAGGGCTTTAGATAAAAAAGGTAGCTGGGAGATGGGCCTAAAATTTGCGAGAATGGAGGGGTCGAGATTTTTCTTTTTAAAGGAGTGGCTTAACCACGGCATGTTTGAAGGCAGCTGGGACACATCCTGAGGTAAGAGAGGTGTTTAAAAGTAATAAAATACTTGCTCCAACTGAATCAAAAACATCTCTGAGAAGGCGAGAGGGAATGCTGTCTGAGGTGCAGTTTGTCGGCCGCAGGTGCTTGACTACATCCGAGAGAGAAGAGAGGGATACAGGCTCGAAGTGGTCGAGGACAGCAGGGCACAGAAAAGGAGCAGGATCTGGGGTAGCACTAGTGTGGGCTAGCCTAAGAGCAGATACCTTTTCAATAAAAAATGTAAGAAACTTATCACAGAGAGTAGTCGATGGGACAATAGAAGAAACATCACAGGGATTAATGATAGAGTTGAGGACATTAAAAAGAACCTGAGGTTTATGGCTGTTTTTGGAGATTAACAGAGAAATGTGCTCTGTTTTGGCTGCTTTGACTGCCGTCTGGTAGTCGGACAGGCAAGCACGAAGGATTTCTAGGGAGACATGGAGTTTATCCTTTTTCCATTTTCTCTCTGCACGCCTGCAAGCACGTCTGAGAGCACGAGTACAGTCATTGAGCCACGGCTCTGATAGAACTTTGGTGCGTCTAAGCGTAAAAGGAGCAACAGAATCCAGTATTAGTGTGCATGTCGAGTCAAACATGGAGATAAGCTCATCAGCATTAAAAGCACAGTTCACATCTAATTTACAGATCGGAGAAGCATTAAAAACATCAGAGAACTGTGAGGCAGTCAAGGGGTTAATCGAACGCAGGCGACGCGCCGGGGCACGTGATTCGACTCCTGCGGAAGGGATGTAGGGCACACCGACATCCTGCATATTTAAGTTTGTAGCAAGTAGAGGGCTGCTTCTGCGTGTGTGTGTGTGTGTGTGTGTGTGTGTGTGTGTGTGTGTAAAAGCTAAAGGAATGGAGAAAATGTGTGAATTCCATGTGAAAAGTTAGGAATTCCTTGTCTCACCACACTGAGGCCTCTGACACCCTTTCATTAATCATTACATTACATTACATTGCATTTAGCTGACGCTTTTATCCAAAGCGACTTACAATAAGTGCATTCGACCAAGAAGATACAAACTTGAAGAAAACAGAATCATATAAGTACATCAGTTTTCATAGAGCCAAAACATTTCAAGTGCTACTCAACAGGCTTTAGATAAGCCAGTCCTTTATTAGTATATAAGTGCTTTGTTAGGAATTGTATTTCTCGAAGTGGAGTCGAAAGAGATGAGTTTTCAGTCTGCACCGGAAGCTGTGTAAGCTTTCTGCTGTCCTGATGTCAATGGGGAGCTCATTCCACCATTTTGGAGCCAGGATAGCAAACCAACGTGTTTTTGCTGATGGGAACTTGGGTCCCCCTCGCAGTGAGGGTGCAGCGAGCCGTTTGGCTGATGCAGAGCGGAGTGCACGTGCTGGGGTGTATGGTTTAACCACGTCCTGGATGTAGGAAGGGCCAGATCACAGCATGGTACGCAAGTACCAGTGTCTTGAAGTGGATTCTAGCAGTTACTGGAAGCCAGTGAAGGGAGCGGAGGAGCGGTGTGGTGTGGGAGAATGTAGGAAGGTTGAAGACCAGACGAGCCGCTGCATTCTGGATGAGCTGCAGAGGTCGGATGGCACATGCAGGTAGACCAGACAGTAGGGAGTTGCAGTAGTCAACGCGTAAGATGACGAGAGCCTGGACTAGTAGTTGCGTCGCTTTCTGGGTCAGGAGGGGACGTATCCTCCTGATGTTGTAAAGAGTGTATCTGCAGCAGCGGGTTGTAGCAGCGATGTTTGCAGTGAAGGACAGGTTGTTATTTAGGGTCACACCCAGATTCCTTGCAGTCTGAGTCGGGGAAACAACAGAGGGGCCGATGTTGATTGACCTCGAGGTGGTGGAGATGGAGGAGCAGGATGTCGGTGTGCCCTTCGTGTTCGCCATGCCAGCGGGCTGGGTGGCCCAGTTCGTCGAGGAGGAAGACGACGACGACACCTCGTTGTCTGATGCTTCCGTGGCCGGCCTCCAGGAGGGTCCACAGCACAGGTCTGTGCGGCAGGACTTCCCGGCGGTGATGACTATGGCGACGGAGCGTGCAGGCTTGCCGCTCCCCCCACCACTGCCACCGAGGCCGGTGAGCCGCCTCCGTCAGGGCTTTTACGGCCCGGCTCCAGTAGCAACATGGTGCAGGGCCGCTCGGACACGGAATGTCCCGGTGTGCCCCCCGTTGATGAGAGCATGGCGGCCCATCTGCTTCCGCAGGCAGCCGGATGGGCAGAGGGGAGGAAGCCTCTGCCCCCGCTGCCGCGTGACCGCGAAATCCTGGAATATCTGGATAAGTTGTTCAGGCTCGGGACGCAGATGGCAGCAGCGGCCAATAATCTTGGCGTGTTGGGTGTCTCACTGATCACCCCTCAGCAGGACATCCCTGTCTCCCCGTCTCCCCGTCTCCCCGTCTCCCCGTCTCCCCGTCTCCCCGTCTCCCTGTCTCCCCGTCTCCCCGCCTCCGGACGGGAGCGATTATTTGGACTGCTGCGTGGGCCAGACGGTAGATGGGCCAGACGGAATGGCTACCGCAGCTGGACGTGTGATGTCCCTGGCCACAGTGGTGTCGCGTCACGTGTGGCTGGGTCTGACCGCACTGTCCAAGAAAGACCAGGATGATCTCCTTGGGGCCCCCGTATCCACGGAAGGGCTCTTCGGGTCGATCACCTCGGTCACCTAGTGCTTCAGTTGCTTGGAGGAAGAGAGGGCGCAGCTCAGCCGCATGCTGCCGCTGGCTCGTCCTCAGGCTCTTCCTCGGGGGGGAGAGCGCTCGGCGGTGGTAGGACGGAGAGAGAGGCGCCGGTATAGAGCCCCCGGGGCTCCCGTTGCTCCCTCTGCCTCCGCGGTTCGTCCCGGAGAACCGGCTCAATACCGGCACTCGCGGGGACGGGCTGACCGACCCCGACAGGCTCCCGTTCCAGCTCCGCCTCGGCAAAGGGCTTCAGGGTGGGGTGCACCGTCCTCCAGAAGCTGACTGGCGGTGGGGGGAAGCGTCCCGGCGGAGAGAGTCACTTTCTCCACCCAGGACGCAAGGGCGAATCCCGCCTCCTCCCTGTATGATGCTACTGTTGTGACACGATCATCTTTTAAAAATAAAAATGATTGCATGTATCCCAGTCTAAGTGTCATTTCACTAGCAAGAACCACGCCACAACAGTGTGATGTTTGTACGTTTATTGAAGTAACATGTGGAGGATATGAGGGGGGTGAAGAGATGATCTGGGAGGACGAGCTATGGTCCGTGCGGTGGGAGACTCAGAGTGGGGGTTCCGTCTCCGGCATGAACTGCGTGGGCTGATTACGGTCCCCCAGACGATACCTGGAGTTTAATGTTAGTATACGCAGTATATAGATATGCACCGTTTAGATATAAATGGTGATGGGCAGAGGATGTTTATGGGTAGAAGGGTGAGGGAGGGTGGGTTGAAAGATGAGACAAGCGGTTGCCGGAAGCTTTTGCCGAATATAAATAGGGGTGGCCGTGGTTTGAGGCGGAGTTTTAGGCGTGGCCATGCTCCTGAACCTATGTTAACATTTTAACCTAATTTCTCTCCACATATCCACACTTCCACATAATGTTAACCGTACAGATTCCACACTCGCTGCCCCAGTTGTAACTCCAGTAAAGGAAGCAGCTAGTGGGCATGTGCATGTGAGAGTGATAAACCGCGCTATGTGGGTACAGGGACATTATGGCCGGCGTAGCAGGGTTAGGAGACACACAACGCCGAGTGTAAAAATTCCGCTTGATGCATTTCACCGTTTGGGTGAATGCATCATGGCGGAGAGCACGCTTCAAAGACCTCAGTAGAGAATCGGCCCTTTCTGTGTCGACCCTCCATGGGCAGAACTTCCCTTCACGGGGAGTTTTGCGGCGGAACGGGTCACCAGAGAGTACCACAGCTTTATAGCTGGGGCCCCGCAGCTGATTGGACATCCCCTAACGCAATGTTATGGGGAATGGAAGCACAGCTGTGTATTAACGGAGTGGATGGACAGGCATAAAAGAGGCAAATCTATCATCCCGAGGGGAGATAGGTTCCCTCTCGGCAGAGATTCAGGCCCTGTTGCAAAAACAGGCAGTGTCTGTTGTGCGCTCTCAAGACAGAGAGGAAGGGCACTATTCCCTGTACTTCCTGGTTCCCAAGAAGACAGGAGAATGCAGGCCCATTCTGGATCTTCGCAGCCTGAATATCCACATTGCACGCAGAAAATTCCATATGTTAACTGTAAAACAGTTGATGGGACTGGTGCAGCCAGGCGATTGGTTCACGACCATCAACCTGAAGGACGCTTACTTTCATGTCAGCATTGCTCCAAAGCACAGAAAGTATTTGCGTTTTGCCTTCCAGGGTGTAGCCTATGAGTACAACAGACTACCATTCGGCTACTCGCTATCCCCAAGCACGTTCAGCAAATGTGTGGCCACAGCGCTTCAGCCGATGCGCGACCGTGGCATGAGGGTTTCTTTTATCTAGACGACCTCATAGTCATGGCCAGGTCCAGGGAATGGGCAATGTTTCACACAGCCCAATTGATCCTACACCTAACCAAGTTAGGTTTTGCGGTCAATTGGAAGAAGAGCTCCCCCATACCTTACCAGCAGGTGCAGTATCTGGGGATGTTGCTCGATGCAGGCAGCCTACGCGCCACCCTGTCAGAGAGCAGACAGGCATCCTTGCTTCGTGCAGTTTGCAGACTGCGACAGGGGGTAACGGTGACAACGCTGACTCTGGGTCTCATGGCAGCTGCTCACTTTGTGGTACCGCTGGGCTTGCTGCATATGCGCCGCCTGCAGAGGTGGTTTGCCGGCCTTCGTTTAGATCCCAAGAGGCACAAACAACGCCTGGTGACCATCCCTCCCTCAGTGGGGGGCAACCTCCATTACTGGGGGTCCCCAGAGCACCTACGGAGGGGAACTCCACTGGGGCGGGTAACCTCCTACGTCACGGTGTTCACGGACGCACCCGTGACAGGTTGGAGGGGGAACTGCCTAGGGAGAGCTATAGGGGGTCGCTGGTCTCTAACGGAGACACGGCACAGCAGCCTTCTAGAGCTGCTGGCAGTGGTGTTAGTCCTCCAGCATTTCAAACCCTTAATACAGGGCAAACATGTGCTGGTGAGGAGCGACAACAGCCCCACAGTGGCGTACATCAACAGGCAGGGCGGACCGCTCCGCCGCCTTGTTGACCACAGCGGGGAACCTGTGGTTGTGGGCTTCAGAGATTGTGTTATCTCTGAGGGCCCTCCACATCCCGGGACTGGAGAACAGGGGAGCCAACCTCATGTCAAGAGGCGGGCCCCTGCCAGGCGAGTGGGTGCTTCAACCGGAGGTGGTGAAGCAAATCTGGGCCCAGTTCGGGAGAGCAGAGGTGGACTTGTTCGCCAGCCAGCGAACAACAGCCACTGTACCCTGTGGTTTTCCATGGCTCGGTGGGACAATCCGCCCTTGGGGATGGACGTGTTTGCACACAAGCCATGGCCAAGAAAGCTGCTCTACGCCTTTCCACCGGTACGCCTCATTCTCCCCCTCCTGGAGAGGGTGAGACAAGAGCGTCTGTCAGTCATCCTAGTGGCCCCAGATTGCCGCTTGGCGCCGTGGTTCGCAGAGGTGACACAGATGATGGTGGGCCAGCCCTGGGCGATTCCTCAGTTCTGGGGGGGCGATGTCTCAGGAGGCAGGTGCAATAGGGGCGTTACCCACTCTGGGCCAACCTCTCCAGGCTCCATCTCGTCCTGCCATGAGGGATTTGGCGGCAGGTCAGCCTTCAGTCAGCCGCTTATGTCGTGGTTTTTGCAGGGGGTCAGGAGGCAGCGCCCAGAAGTGCACGCCTCCACCCCACAGTGGGACCTGCCGTTGGTGCTCGAGGCTCTGGTCACAGAACCATTTGAGCCTCTGGAGCTCTCCTCCCTGAAAGCGCTGTCATGGAAGACAGCGTTGCTACTTGCCTTAACTTCGGCCAAGAGAGTGTCAGAGCTGACCGCTCTGTCGGTGCACCCAAGTTGCTTATTGATCCGGGGTGACCGTAGCGGGGCGACAATCAGACCGAACCCCTCCATTGTTCCCAAGAGTCTAAGGAGCTCGTTCAGGTCAAGGGCTATTCAGTTAGGGGACTTTAATCTTCCACCCCCATGGTGGGGCCTGGGAGGCTGTACCCATAGAGTCCAGTAGAGGGCGGAGCCTGTGTGGGTTACGTATTGTAACCCTAGTTATATAAGCAGGTGGAGCCCTCTACTCGGGGTCCTGTCTGTCCTATGCTGCTCGCTGTGTGTGTGTGTGTGTGTGTGTGTGTGTGTGTGTGTGTGTGTGTGTGTGTGTGTATGTATGGTAAGATGCACATATTTACCATAATTTGTGAATTCCATGTGAAAAGTTAGGAAGTCCTTGTCTCACCACACTGAGGCCTCTGACACCCTTTTATTAATCCTTTCAGTAAATGGTTTTACTATGTACAGGAAGTATAAGGATGCTTCTAACAAAGGGGGACAGCTAAGCACGACAGCAAGATGTTCAATACAATTGGTCAGATCTTCCTTTGATAAGGGAATGCTCTGGTTTTTGGACAAAATTAACATGGGATCACTCCCGTCACCGGACGTACTTCGTCTCACTGGAATAGTAACGGTCATAGTGAATATAAAATCGTCCCCATGTATCCGGCCAATGACGGGAGAGTTTTGAAAGAGACAAAACACTGTTCCATACATTTAAAAACACTTAAACAATTAAACAATGTTTACCTGCCAACAAGCAGCAGTGTGCTGTCATTTCAAACATGTTACCCCACTGTTTAACACAGTTTTACCTGTGTTTTGAAGACTCTTTCCTGGGTCAATGTGTCCTCTTTCTCCCCCCCCTGGGTGTGTGTGAGACAAGTCAAGTGAGTCAGCCTGCCAACCAGCAGCAGTGTGCTGTCATTTCAAACATGTTACCCCACTGTTTAACACAGTTTTACCTGTGTTTTGAAGACTCTTTCCTGGGTCAATGTGTCCTCTTTCTCCCCCCCTGGGTGTGTGTGAGACAAGTCAAGTGAGTCAGGCTGCCAACAAGCAGCAGTGTGCTGTCATTTCAAACATGTTACCCCACTGTTTAACACAGTTTTACCTGTGTTTTGAAGACTCTTTCCTGGGTCAATGTGTCCTCTTTCTCCCCCCCTGGGTGTGTGTGAGACAAGTGAAGTGAGTCAGGCTGCCAACAAGCAGCAGTGTGCTGTCATTTCAAACATGTTACCCCACTGTTTAACACAGTTTTACCTGTGTTTTGAAGACTCTTTCCTGGGTCATTGTGTGCTCACCAGGGGCACGAGAATACCCTCCACAGAAGGGGTCGTGGTTCCGTGAAGAAGGCCGAATTTGGGTGCTCATAGGCAGCCTGCTGCAGAGTCATTTTCAGGCTCCTCTCCACAATTGTCCCCCTAAAATGATTTAAAATCATTATTTTTGCATTTAAATGCATTTATTCTATCATTTATATGGTTCCCCAACACAATGCACATAGTCTGGAGCTCACTGGGGTCCTGCATATAATTTAATCAGGCGTTTTAACACTTTTTCCCATGAAAATGATTTTTAATCACTATCATGGGGCTATGAAAATAAAATTCCGGGTAATGCAGAGCACAAGTGCACCTTTTACTATTTAAATGTATTTGTATTATATATATTTGGGCTAGAAAGGTGACCTCTCTGGGTGATTTAGTCAGTTTATGGAGCTTAGCCCACAAATCCTGGATGATCCAGGCCGAATTTGGGTGCTCATAGGCGGCCTGCCAGGCGCCCCCACCCGTGGAAAGCAAAAAAAATTGAAGAAAACGCTTAATTATAACTTAAAATAATCAAAAATGAAGTTTTGAAAAATTGTCAAAAAATGACAGAGTGCCAACGGGAGAAGGGGCCAGACTATTGGCGCTTCAGGCCGATTTTTCCCCTTCTCCGATGGTTGGTACAACGGAGAAGGGGAAAAAGTCCCTGGGCTTCATTTCCACTTCTCTGTTAAAAAGATTCATCCATACTTTTCAAACTACCGTCTGCACGAAATCGGAAACCCAGTTTTTGGGTGCACTCAGAAAAATAACGGCTGTTGCAAATCATGGAAGAATGTATCCGCTCACCAAGCACTTTGAGTGGGCCTAATTTTGTGGCGCAAGGACCCCCCAGCCTGGTTCTCTCAATACTTAAAGTTTGACATGGAGGAATGCGAGGGCACTTTGCAGGTGACTCTACCCGATTATGAGACACTATTTTGGGACGTATTTTTTACATTTCTCTGGTTCTCCAAATAGTTTAAGTTCGACATTTTGAGCCATGGAGGAATGCGAGGGCACTTTGCAGGTGACTCTACCCGATTTTGAGACACTATTTTGGGGCGTATTTTTTACATTTCTCTGGTTCTCCAAATAGTTTAAGTTCGACATTTTGAGCCATGGAGGAATGCGAGGGCACTTTCCAGGTGACTCTACCCGATTTTGAGGCACTATTTTGGGGTATAATTTTTACATTTTGACCCCTTTGCCCGGTTATCACCAAAGTTGAGTTGGATGATTTCGACCATGGAGGAATGTCAGGGGAGTCCGCGGGGGACTCCTGCGGGGTCATGAGGCACTATTTTGGGGTACAATTTTTACATTTTGACCCCTTTTCCCGGTTCTCACCAAAGTTGAGTTGGATGATTTCGACCATGGAGGAATGTCAGGGGAGTCCGCGGGGGACTCCTGCGGGGTCATGAGGCACTATTTTCGGACACTTTTTTCCCATTTTCCCCCCTTTTGCCTGGTTCTTTTTATTTTTATTTTTTTTCCTGTTTTGGCCCGTTTGACCCGGTTCCTTCTGCCGGGGGCACTGCCCGGTCCCGGGTGCCCCCCCCAGGGCTCGCGTACAGCCGTTTCACCCCCCACATTGACGGATTTTGACCCCTTTGCCCGGTTCTCACCAAAGTTGAGTGTGATGATTGCTGAGTCATGATGCACTATTTTGGGGTACATTTCCCCCATTATCAACACGGACTAGAGATGTCTCGGAGATGGCTCGGAGCCCACACCCTGGTTCTATGTAACCCTGGAGGAATGTCACATGAGTCGACAGGGGACTGCTGCTGGCTAATGAAGGACTATTTTGGGGTACATTTCCCCCATTATCAACACGGACTAGAGATGTCTCGGAGATGGCTTGGAGCCCACACCCTGGTTCTATGTAACCCTGGAGGAATGTCACATGAGTCGACAGGGGACTGCTGCTGGCTAATGAAGGACTATTTTGGGGTACATTTCCCCCATTATCAACACGGACTAGAGATGTCTCGGAGATGGCTCGGAGCCCACACCCTGGTTCTATGTAACCCTGGAGGAATGTCACATGAGTCGACAGGGGACTGCTGCTGGCTAATGAAGGACTATTTTGGGGGTACTTTTTTTTCATTTTCACCCAAATTTCCCTGGATGAAATATTTTTTAGTTTTTTTAGTTTTTAGCCCAGTTTTGGCCACAGCGTTGCCTGGAGGATAGGACCGAGATATGACAGACTCTCTGGCCGCCTCACAAGTCACTATTGTCGGACACTTTCTTTGCTTTACCCCGGTTCTATCACTCTTTCCTCCTTTGACCATACAACCCGTTTCCTGCTGGGGTGGTGCCTGGTTCCGGGGTACCCCAAACCCTCTCATGGTCGGGGCACCATGTATTGATGCATCGGACCCAATGTTGCCATCACCAGCCCCGCGTTGGTGCGGAAGTGGGACCATCTGACCCGGTGGTAACCCAATACTTCCCTTCGTCCATGCACCATGAATTGATGCATCGGACCCAGTGTCGCAACCACCGCTCACGCTAACGCATATAAACGGAGAACTATAACATAATTTTGATCAAAATCATTATGTGTGTTTCAGGAAGGATGTCATCTGAATGCCCGGTGTGCAGACTCTTCTATCTGGCATTGAACAAACACCTTAAGCACAAGCATGCAGTGCGGAACTTGGAGGAGAGGGGAATCCTCCTGAAAATAGCCAGTGGAAGGATAAATGTTCGGACCAAACCCTGTCCCATCGCTGGGTGTTCGTACGCTGGGAAGAGACTGGACCGTCATGTAAAACATGACCACCCTGAGTTGTCCCGACATAAGGCACATCAGGTCATGGCAAGGCTGAAGCATAGTGTGGCACTGCAGTTGCTCCATGACCTCCGTGAGACTAACCCCATCATTGGAATGGCTACATCATTGGATATAGACAATGAGGAGGAATACCCCGGGCACCCTCCACCCTTCTCCCCACATACCGAGTGTGACAACGAGGACTGCAGGCAGGTGATGCTGGAAAATGTGGCATTGAGGGCTCAGAAGGATGCCCTCAATGATGAGGTGAAGACCCTGCGCTCCAGGCTGAAAAAGGAGCTAAAACCCAGGAAGCAGAGTGCTGCTGTTCTTGAGGAAGAGGACGAATGTATACGATTTAAGGGCCTGGCAATCCCAAATACCTCCGGCATAAACACAGTAGCCTCAGGCAGCAATACCCCTGTGAAGAGCCCGGTGAAGACTGTCATGCAGTCCCCAGTAACCTCCGGTAGCGAGACCCCTGTGAGGAGCCCGGTGAAGACTGTCATGCTTGCAGTAGCCTCCGGTGGGAAGAGACCGGTCAAGAACCCTGTGAAGAGCCCAATGAAGACTGTCATGCTTGCAGTAGCCTCCGGTGGAAAGAGACCGGTCAAGAACCCTGTGAAGAGCCCAGTGAAGACTGTCATATTACCAGTTTCCTCCGGTAGCGAGACCCCTGAGAAGAGCCCGGTGAAGACTGTCATGTTTGCAGTAGCCTCCAGTAGCGAGACCCCTGTGAAGACCCCGGTGAAGACTGTCATGTTTGCAGTAGCCTCCGGTAGCGAGACCCCTGTGAAGACCCCGGTGGAAACTGTCATGTTTGCAGTAGCCTCCGGTAGCGAGACCCCTGTGAAGACCCCGGTGGAAACTGTCATGTTTGCAGTAGCCTCCGGTAGCGAGACCCCTGTGAAGACCCCGGTGGAAACTGTCATGTTTGCAGTAGCCTCCGGTAGCGAGACCCCTGTGAAGACCCCGGTGGAAACTGTCATGTTTGCAGTAGCCTCCGGTAGCGAGACCCCTGTATGCCGGAAGACCCGTGCCTCTAAGCTGGCTAATGACTTGCCCTCTCCCTCAAATTACTGGTCCACTGGGTGTGGACGGGGGAATACCATGCGTGAAATCACGTTGCCTAGAAGCATGGAGGCGTACCTTCAGACATACTTGGATCACTGTTTGGGTGTCGCTCCGACAGTAAAACAGAAAGACAATGTTGTGTCGAAGATCAGCCGGATAAAGAACTTCATAATATACATGGCCCATGGTGTTAACCGCCTGTCAGACTGGCTGTTCCTAAGAAACATGAAGATGATCCGTGGCTGGAGCGAGTATATTGTAAAGCCGGGCCGGGCAGTCACAACATCAGAGTTCTTCCTGAAGAATGTGCACCAGTTCATGGGGTACATGTCTGAGTCAAAGCCCCGGGGGTGCAAGCTCACCCAGTCTGATATGACCCACATAATGAGAGAGGTGAAAGCCAACATGAAACACTTGAATAAGGCAGTCACTCTACATCAGTTTAAGGTGAAGAGGAACAAACTGGATCGTCTGCCGAGCCAGGCGGAGCTTCTCGCCGCCATGGCGGCCGCTGAGAAGCGCATCCCGGAGCTCCTCGACCTGATGGCCGGCACGCCGACCTCAACCACCCAGAAGCTTCTCTATGGCTATCTCACCCTCCATTGGAGCCTCCTGTATGGCCACCGTACGGGCGTGTACGCAAACATGAAAAACAGTGAGGTCTTAGAGGCAGCCATAAGGGGAACTGCTGAGGGCTACATCATCCATGTGCAGGATCACAAGACGGCCAAGACATATGGCGAAGCACAGCTGGCGCTTACAGTAGAGGAGTTTAGCTGGGTCATGCGGTGGATGGGGATTAAAGAGGCATTGCTGGGTCCTCAGAATGAATTCTTCCTTTTCACAAGGGGGAATCGGGCCTCCAAGAACCTGAACGCTCACTTGAAGAGGGCATGGGCTGATGCTGGGCTAGAAACAGCCGTCACCTTCACAATCCTGCGCACTGCCCTGGCTGACAATATCAAGCATCACCAAGATCCAGAAAGCCGGTCGATTCTCGCCAGGTTTATGTGTCACGACGTAACCACGGCGGACCGGTTCTACGCGAATGCGCCAGGTATAAAGGAGGCATTGAGAATCCGCTCCATGTTCAGGGCGTCATCAGATGCGGCAGCAGCTGCATCATCATCAGAAGGATGTCTACCGCTGTCAGATGGGGAGACCTCCGAAGAGGGCTGCTATAACAGTACAGCTCTATCATCTTCACCTGATGGGTCATTGGAGCGGCAGCAGCAGCGGAAGCGGAAGCGGGAGGGAAAGAGGCCAATGAAGTCGGGACCGGGGCTGGTTGACACTCCTGATGATGGGGCAGGGGCCGTGGACTCAACCTGTTTGCCCTGGTGCACCGTAAGAATTAGACGCCTAATTTGGTCCCCTGAATCCCGCTAAACATTGTGAATATGTATACCGTGTATATAATTATTATTATAATCCTGTGTATACATTTTGTAAATAGTACAATATCTCCAGGGCGCATAACTGCACTTTACAAGCCAGGAAAGGTGCCAGAATCCTGGGCATACATTTTGTTAATAGTGCAACACCTCCAGGGCGCATAACTGCACTTTAAAACGTAGGTTAAGAAATTTAGTAGTACTGTTATAGTAGCAGTAGTACGTGTAAATAGTTTATGTTTTAGCCTCTCTGTACTGTCAACTGTGTTTTTTGTTCAAATAAAATAAAAAAAAAAAAAAAACAATAACCTTGATGGTTACCAGGGGCAGAAAAAGTGCCACTTTCCATCAGCACCGGGGAGGCACTCTCCTTGGTGCTGAACCCTGTGATGAGCGCTCAAGTGTTGGCGGAGGAGGTGTAAGCCAGAGGAGGGTGAACAAAAGTTAAAGTGTTTGAACCTCCAGCCCAGAAGGGGGGGTGATGCCGTGAAGAAAGCCGAATATGGATGCTGATGGGCGGACACAGAAGCACCATAAAACCACCCCCTTGTAAGGTCACCAGGGGCACGAGAATACCCTCCAGCCCAGAAGGGGGGGTGATGCCGTGAAGAAGGCCGAATATGGATGCTGATGGGCGGACACAGAAGCACCATAAAACCACCCCCTTGTAAGGTCACCAGGGGCACGAGAATACCCTCCACAGAAGGGGGGGTGATGCCGTGAAGACGGCCGAATATGGATGCTGATGGGCGGACACAGAAGCACCATAAAACCACCCCCTTGTAAGGTCACCAGGGGCACGAGGTTCTGGTGGGTGTGAATACCTGTGTTTAGTCCGTGGGGGAGTGCTTAACTGTGGGGGCCCGGGGACTCAGGGTGTGCAAGGTTATGGAGGTCCCACTGTTAGGGGCCCATGCTGGAGGTAATTAGTCCGTCCTTGGGGCTCTGTGAGCGGGCAAAAAGAGGTGATTTCCCCCTGGTCTCTGCTGGAGGTGCAGAGTCCCACTGTTAGGGGCCCATGCTGGAGGTAATTAGTCCGTCCTTCGGGGCTCTGTGAGCGGGCAATGAGAGGTGATTTTCCCGGTCTCCGCCCTGGAGGTGTGAAATAAACAGAGTCCCCCTGTTAGGGACTGGTGCTGGAGGTCTCTAGTCCGTCCTTCGGTGCTCTGTGAGCGGGCAAAAAGAGGTGATTTCCCCCTGGTCTCTGCTGGAGGTGCAGAGTCCCACTGTTAGGGGCCCATGCTGGAGGTAATTAGTCCGTCCTTGGGGCTCTGTGAGCGGGCAGAGAGAGGTGATTTCCCCCTGGTCTCTGCTGGAGCTGTGAAAGAAACAGAGTCCCACTGTTATGGGGACATGCTGGAGGTAATTAGTCCGTCCTTGGGGCTCTGTGAGGGGGCAGAGAGAGGTGATTTTCCCCTGGTCTCTGCTGGAGCTGTGAAAGAAACAGAGTCCCACTGTTATGGGGACATGCTGGAGGTAATTAGTCCGTCCTTGGGGCTCTGTGAGGGGGCAGAGAGAGGTGATTTTCCCGGTCTCCGCCCTGGAGGTGTGAAATAAACAGAGTCCCCCTGTTAGGGACTGGTGCTGGAGGTCTCTAGTCCGTCCTTCGGTGCTCTGTGAGCGGGCAAAAAGAGGTGATTTCCCCCTGGTCTCTGCTGGAGGTGCAGAGTCCCACTGTTAGGGGCCCATGCTGGAGGTAATTAGTCCGTCCTTGGGGCTCTGTGAGCGGGCAGAGAGAGGTGATTTCCCCCTGGTCTCTGCTGGAGCTGTGAAAGAAACAGAGTCCCACTGTTATGGGGACATGCTGGAGGTAATTAGTCCGTCCTTGGGGCTCTGTGAGGGGGCAGAGAGAGGTGATTTTCCCCTGGTCTCTGCTGGAGCTGTGAAAGAAACAGAGTCCCACTGTTATGGGGACATGCTGGAGGTAATTAGTCCGTCCTTGGGGCTCTGTGAGGGGGCAGAGAGAGGTGATTTTCCCCTGGTCTCTGCTGGAGCTGTGAAAGAAACAGAGTCCCACTGTTATGGGGACATGCTGGAGGTAATTAGTCCGTCCTTGGGGCTCTGTGAGGGGGCAGAGAGAGGTGATTTCCCCCTGGTCTCTGCTGGAGGTGCAGAGTCCCACTGTTAGGGGCCCATGCTGGAGGTAATTAGTCCGTCCTTGGGGCTCTGTGAGCGGGCAGAGAGAGGTGATTTTCCCGGTCTCCGCCCTGGAGGTGTGAAATAAACAGAGTCCCCCTGTTAGGGACTGGTGCTGGAGGTCTCTAGTCCGTCCTTCGGTGCTCTGTGAGCGGGCAAAAAGAGGTGATTTCCCCCTGGTCTCTGCTGGAGGTGCAGAGTCCCACTGTTAGGGGCCCATGCTGGAGGTAATTAGTCCGTCCTTGGGGCTCTGTGAGCGGGCAGAGAGAGGTGATTTCCCCCTGGTCTCTGCTGGAGCTGTGAAAGAAACAGAGTCCCACTGTTATGGGGACATGCTGGAGGTAATTAGTCCGTCCTTGGGGCTCTGTGAGGGGGCAGAGAGAGGTGATTTCCCCCTGGTCTCTCCTGGAGGTGTGAAATAAACAGAGTGCTACATTTTGTAAATAGTGCAATATCTCCAGGGCGCATAACTGCACTTTACAAGCCAGAAATAATGTTTAAATGGTCGGGGAAAGTATTTTTAAATGTCTGGAAGAGAGTTTTAGACAGTCATTTTGCACGAAATCATTTAACATAGACGCTCTCCTGAAAATGCACAGAATATGTGCTTTTTCAGGAGACCGTCAATGTTAAATGATTTCGTGCAAAATGACTGGCTAAAACCTCGGAATAAGTGTTTGAAAAGCGGGGAAAAGTTGTTTAAAATAGTCTGATACCTCCAGGGCGCATCACCAAAAATGTACAAGCCAGGGAAGATGCCTGAATCCCGGATACTTTAGGTCTGTCACTTAGGGTGACCGCACCACTCCGACGCTCCCGAGAGTGGACGTCCATTGTTTGTAAGGCACCTAAGAGGGAGTACCTTGGCATAGGCTTTTCCTGGGTGGTTGAGCAACATGATACCTTGATATAAAGAGGAGTTAGCCCTTGACCATCACTCAAGATTGAAGAGACATGTCTGCCAGAAACCTGAACAATGTCTAAAGCACTGGTTCTCAACTGGTCAGGCCTCGGGACCCACTTTTTCCTTTGTCAATAAATCGCGACCCGAAATTTGAACCACTCAAATCTATTCATCAAAAAATCGTGCTGTAATATATACGCTTTTCAGCATATAATATGAAAGTGAAGTACAGTGCATATATCCCTTATATCCCTTCACAGAACTAAATAATGCTTTTACATAAGGTTTAATTAGATGATGGAATCAAAGCTGAACTGTATAACATAAAAAGGCACACATGCTGAAAACCCAACCGCAGAAGGGGGGTCTGGGGGGATTGTCCCCCAGGAGATTTTTTGACATACTAACATATAAACCACGCATTCTGGTACACTCTGAGAAGAAAATAAATAAATCTATTAATACCCGACATGTTAATAATATTTGATACCATTGTTTCTTTTTCACTTTGTTCTGACAGCTGAGCTTGTCTGTGTGAATTACTTTAAATTGTGGGTAAGGGTAGATAGCTAAATCTTGATTCTGATTGGCCAGAAGACTCGAAAAAACCTCAGCAAAGATGTTTTATTGAGAAGATGATTACTACGTGATCAGTTGTGGTTATTTAACATCTTGCCAAGGACAACAGTTGAAAATGTGCCTGCTGGCAAATACTGGCTCATTTACAGCAATGTGGATTCATGTAGGGTTAGGGTTAGGGGTTAGGGTTAGGGTTAGGGTTAGGGTTAGGGTTAGGGTTAGTCTTTTAAATAAATAAACAAACAAACAAACGTGACAGCAGTTTTCAAAACCGTTTATGGTCTCCGGTACTTCCAGTCCAACCTAATGCATGCGTTAGAAAATCGGGCCTTCAAAATAAAATATTTTAAATTTTCCAACTTTTTTTTTTCTTCACTTACACATCTGCGACCCGACTTTTGGGTCGCGACCCACCAGTTGAGAAACACTGGTCTAGAGCCTTTAATATTGCTGGGCAAATCTCATCCATACCTGGCGCTGTGATATTGGGATATGGTTAAAGCTTCCCTATAATCTTCCAACTTTTCATTATCCATCGACAACATTTTGGATGTGTTTGGGAGCCCTTCAAAGTGCCTGACAGTATCAGGATATCAGCAGCTCTCCTCCTGAGCTGAACACTCTGAAACCCTGTGTCCCTTTCCTGAGTCATCTGGGGGCTGCCAGAACTTTCTTGAGGCAAACAAACAGTCAATCTCATTGGCCTTCCCAATCTCTTGCCTTTATGTCGTTTTTGTTTCAAAATAACCCTGGAACAACCAGGCCCAAAAGGCTAAATGACCTAATCCATTGTCTAGAAGCAAGTTGGCTTCATTGATCCTTTGACCATAACTCTGAGGAGCCACTCCCACAATGTAACTTATCAGCATGGCACTTGGTTTCAATACTTCACGAAAAATGTTAATCTTTTAAGATTCTTTACACTGTAAAACTACTCTTGATGAGAAGGAAAAAGTGGCCACCATAATCAAATAAGATGATGTCAATGCCGGGAATTACGAAAAAAAACAAGTTGCATGGAAGTGATGAAGACTGAGATGAAGATGACTGCAGAAAACAATGTAGAGCTTAGGGATTTCAGTCTTAGCTGGAGAGAAAGTAATAGTAGGGGCAAGACAGATGAGAAGAGATGTATCAGCTGCATAATGGAGAGCTTTGCCAGAACACAGCAGCTTCTCAACACGTCTCTCTACAGATGGAGACTTCCCAAATGGATGAACTCTGCTTTCCACAACTCTTCAACAAATCCTGCAGGAAACCTACGCCAGCTCAGTCAGATGTCCTGCTCGCTTACATCCTGCTGTCCTTCATCGCTCTGATCACTGCAGCTCTCAACCTGCTGGTCATCATCTCTATCTCCCACTTCAGGCACAGACACACTTTCAGCTTAAGCTTGTATATGTTCATGATTGGAAAGTAACAGGATTTAGCCATGCATTCCTTTTAATTAATGTTTCAGATAATAGTTGTTCTGTTTTAAATTATAACATATTCAAACCTGACGTTGTGTGACAAAATCGTTCAAGCAAGCACTGCTCAACAAATGCATGTCCATGTCTTTTTTTGTGTTTTAGTGCTGTTTGTTGTTACAAGCTATCATTGATAATTGTATTAATGGTGAAATTCTTCCTTTCCAGGCAGCTCCACTCCCCCACTAACCTCCTCATCCTCTCCCTGGCTGTCTCAGACTTCCTTGTGGGCCTCATTGTGATGCCAATTGAAATCCTTTTAACAGAGGCTTGCTGGTACTTGGGTGACCTGATGTGTGCTCTGTATAATGTAGTTCCTTTTATCATTACCTCTTCTACGGTTGGAAACATGGTGCTCATATCCATTGATCGTTATTTTGCTATTTGTGACCCTCTACATTACACCATCAGAGTAACTCTGAACAGAACACAAATCTGCATCTGTCTTTGTTGGATTTGCTCTGTTATCTATAATTGTCTCATTTTAAAGGACTTTCTGAGACAACCTGATTCACATAAGTCTTGCCATGGAGAGTGTGTAATTATCATTGACAATATCACAGGAGCTGTTGACTTAGTTGTTACCTTTATTGCCCCCATTACTGTTATCATAGTTCTGTATATGAGAGTGTTTGTGGTGGCTGTGTCTCAGGCTCGAGCCATGCGATCTCATGTTGTCGCTGTCACTATGCAACGTTCAGTTGGTGCAACTGTAAAGAAATCTGAGATGAAAGCAGCCAGGACTCTTGGTGTTGTTGTCCTTATGTTTCTAATATGTTTTTTTCCATATTACACTCCATCCCTTATAGGTGAGGATATTGAAGCTAGTAGTTCAACCTCACTCATTGTAATCTGGTTGCTGTATTTTAACTCTTGTCTGAACCCATTGATTTATGCCTCGTTATACCCCTGGTTTAGAAAATCTATCAAGCTCATTGTTACCCTTAAAATACTTAAGTCTTGCTCGTGTGATTCTAAAATACTGTAATGACGGGCTGGGGTTGAGATATATTCTAAAAAACCTCTGTTCAGATGGACATATTTTTGCTATTGTTGCTGAGTCAGAATGCAATGTGTAATGGCTGAAGAAAGATTAGACATTATTTAATGTCTAATTAAAGTCCTTTAAAATGAGACAATTATAGATAACAGAGCAAGTTACATATGTAACTAAAAGATATTAAATAATTGAATACAAAATAAAACTTGAAAATATTACATTGTGTGGTAGTATTTTTTGACCTGTGTTGACTTCAGTTTGACCAGTATTCTGGTAATGATATGTTCAATTGTTAATTTAGTAGACAATATGCAGTACAGACTGATTGAGTATGTCGTTGGCAGAAGGTGAGTGTGCAACTTCAAACAAAAAGACAGAGCTGTCGCGTGTGTGTTTGTGTGTGTGTGTGTGTGTGTGAGAGAGAGAGAGAGAGAGAGAGAGAGAAAAAGGAGAGAAGGTTTTACTGACACATAACAGATTTGGTTCTCCAACACACTGACGATACAATATAACAAGAACAAAAATAAATCTTGTTGAGTGCTAACACATGTTTATTTTACCATTGCCCATGATCATTTACATGTACTGTCTGTTGCAATAATGAGGGATTCAAATGTAGAAAAACATTCATAATATTTAGGCTGACAATAAGAATTAAAGCTTCAATCAGCGATGATCGGGACCTCGCTAGTGCTGCTCAATTAAGGCAAAAATCATTATCAGGATTATTTTGGTCAATATTGATATCACGATTATTAAATATACGATTATTCATTGACTTTGAAAACATCAATCTATGCCTGTGAGCATGCTGCGCGAGCCGAGATTAGGTGTGTGTGCGTGCGTAGTTGAACCTTTTCATATTTAAATGTGTAGCAAGTAGAGGGCTGCTTCTGCTGTGTGTGTGTGTGTGTGTGTGTGTGTGTGTGTGTGTGTGTGTGTGTGTGTGTGTGTGTGTGTGTGTGTGATGACGATTATTAAATACGATTATTCATTGACTTTCAAAACATACATATATTGAACTTTAAAAAAAATAATAATAATAATTTGAACAGTATCTTTTTAACAGTTGATTACCCTGAACCTTAAGTATAATTCAACTGAAAAACCATTACAAATATAAATAAAATAAATTATACATATATATATCTACATTTAAATCAATAATATCAAATTAATAAATACCAATAAAGAAGATCAACAAATATTTTGGGGCGCACTTCCACAACCTACTGAATATAATAATTCTAATAAATAAAAATGTATTAGATTATTGGCAAAGTATTCAGCTGAAGCCACATCTTTTTCAACTTCCCCACGGCCTTTGTCATAAAGGGCAGGCCAGGGTTCAAGTTATGCGGGGTCATAACGAGGGTATGAGCTCCCATGAACTCATACATACAGTACAGGGAAATCATACATCTGTGTGGGTCGCTAATACATTACCAACAACCATTATTTTAATCACAAATAATGCATGCGTGAATGTAACGAGTATTGTTTACGTTAACGAGGTAAATAGGCTAAAAGAAAAACATGTTTTCCAAAAGAACTGCGCATCGTATTCTCTCTTGAATGACAATATGCCTGCACTTCACCTCCAAGGTGCGCAATCAATTATTAGCAATCTATGCCTGTGAGCGTGCTGCGCAAGCCGAGATGAGGTGTGTGTGCGTGCGTAGTTGAACCTTTTCATATTTAAGTTTGTACCATGTTAACTGGGCACATGTCTTTAGCTATGTAGAATGTGATGGCATCTGTTATATCTTTGTGTCTTTGCGAGCTGGTTGAATAGAGAGAGAGAGAGAGAGAGAGGGAGAGAGAGAGGAGAGAGGAGAGAGACGAGAGAGAGAGAGAGAGAGAGAGAGAGAGAGAGAGAGAGAGAGAGAGAGAGAGAGAGAGAGAGAGAGAGAGAGAGAGAGAGAGAGAGAGAGAGTTGCGGGGCCCGGCCTCCGCCTCCTGTCCTCACAACTTTTGACAATTGTTATTTGTTCTTACTCGGAACCAGTGACGGCTGGTGCATTTTTTTCCAGGGGGGGCTCTACCAAAATGTAAGCAAACTTATACACAAACTCAAAACATATGTCATATTACAACGCAGGGCTAGCTCAAAGGCACACAGCACATTTTAGTGCCTGTATTTGTCAACCTCCTTATTATGCTTACTGATCCCATCCTGTAGCTCTCATTGGACAGCTGTGTTTACTTTCCTAAACATGGCTAGTCGCATAGCATCATCCATGTGGACCCCAAGAAAGGGTCCGAGGCTGGAGGCTGGCAATCGGGGCTGCCCGAAAACAGTCCTAGCCATTCAGGCAACGAGCTCCTCAACCATGGCTTGTTGGCCACCGCCTTTTTGAGGGCAGCCTCTTTGGCCCCTCTAGCCGAGGCTCTCCTCCACTCACAATGAATACACTGAAGAGTGTACTTTAGCTCGTACAGCTCTAGGTCAAAAGAAAAAACAGCTGGGTCCATATTTGGTTCGGTCGTTCTGCCCGATTGCCGGTGGGGGCAATCGGGCTTAACAGGTTAAGGACCTTATGAATCTAATAAGGGCTATAAAAGTGTTCATACTAGTCATCTGTGGAAGCCGTAGTACTGTAAAAAGTACGACCAATCATCTGAGCCGGCCCGGCTAAAATAACTGGATGGCCTACCAGCCTGTCAGCCTTCCATCTGTGCACAAACTTATCTCGTGCCCTGATTGGTCATGTGCGCGTTCGTGTGTGTTGGAGGAGGGGCTCTGTAAGGAAGTGGCAGACTTTTTTCCGGCTGTGTATTTTCAAATTCTAGCGCACTCAAGCTGGTTTCTCCAAAATTACCTACCCCACCTTTAACTGACACCAACTATATAATATGTACAATACAATTCAAATATTTTTTTATGACAATCTAGAATGTGTGAAGAACGAAACACAGGGGTAATACCAAGCCTCTGAATTAGCACTAAGCGGAAAAATGCTAACGCACTTAGCACAGAACTCACGGTAGAGATATTTTATACTTCATGCAATCTGCACAAACGAGACAGCTGTGACCAGTGTGTGGGAAGATGGCGCCTGTGTCGGCTCGCCGCTCCCTCAGCTCTCTACCTTTAGCTATCCTGTTTTTGTTTTATGTTTGTCAGAATGTCTCTGCTCTGCTCGTCTACGATCGCCAAGCTCTCCTCCACCTCAGACCCTCACTGGAGTTTATATTGCTGCCCAAACCTATATCTGGCAACCATAAATCGCCCCCCCCCCCCCTCTACTGTCGGATATTCCCACCTACCTGCGCCGGTTGCCCTGCATCATGCCTCGCCGAAAGCGCTTTAGACGACGGGGAAAGCGTGGTGGTGCGCTGGTCCATCAAAAAGCACACCTGACGGCTTCTTCTGGGACTTATCCACGCCTCGGATGTCATGGCCCTCCCGCTGCACGCCATGTGAGGGATCGGTGGATTCGCCCTGTTTTTCCGGAGCTGCGGCCTCTGCTGGGCCCGCTAACAGCTCCACCTGCCCGAATGACTGCTCCCGGCCCGCGCGGCGTTCAACACGCACATCTTCGTCAGCTGAGACGCACTACACCTTCGGCAATCCCGGAGCGAAAACTTTGCATGGCTTTGCTAAATGCTAGGTCGATAGCAAACAAAACGTTCCTGCTAAATGACTTCTTCACCTCTCGTGAACTGGATTTTATGTTTCTGACGGAGACCTGGGTCCACGCTGGCGAGTATACACCGTTCTCTGAACTTCTTCCTCCTGACTGTACATTCTTCAGCTCCCCCCGTGCTACCGGCCATGGTGGGGGCATAGCATCAGTGTTTAGAGCTAGCCTCCAATGCCGATTGCTTCACCCTGTAACTAGCTATGCTAGCTTTGAGTTGCAGCTTTTTGAACTGAACCCGGCCTCGCCTATACTCTGCGCAGTCGTGTATCGTCCGCCAAAGTGCAATAAGGATTTCATTAATTACTTTTCTGACTTTCTGTCTGGGATCATGGTGAAATATGATCGTGTTTTTATCTCCGGAGACTTCAATGTCCATGTGTGTTGCGAGTCCAAACCTCTGGTTAGGGACTTTTTAAATCTCCTTGATTCTTTTGGTCTCGTTCAGTCCGTGGCTGGCCCAACACACGAAAAAGGACACACTTTAGATTTAGTATTATCGTTTGGACTGTCTGTATCTGTGGATTAAATATGTGCAGCAACGCGTATCTCAGACCATTTACCGGTTCTGTTTACAACCTCCATCCCTTCCGCAGGAGTCGAATCACGTGCCCCTGCGCGTCGTCTGCGTTCGATTAACCCCTTGACTGCCTCACAGTTCTCTGATGTTTTTAATGCTTCTCCGATCTGTAAATTAGAGGTGAACTGTGTTTTTAGTGCTGATGAGCTTATCTCCATGTTTGACTCGACATGTTCCCTAATACTGGATTCTGTTGCTCCTTTTACGCTTAGACGCACCAAAGTTCTCTCAGAGCCGTGGCTCAATGACTGTACTCGCGCTCTCAGATGCGCTTGCAGGCGTGCAGAGAGAAAATGGAAAAAGGATAAACTCCATGTCTCCCTAGAAATCCTTCGTGCTTGCCTGTCCGACTACCAGACGGCAGTCAAAGCAGCCAAAACAGAGCACATTTCTCTGTTAATCTCCAAAAACAGCCATAAACCTCAGGTTCTTTTTAATGTCCTCAACTCGATCATTAATCCCTGTGATGTTTCTCCAATTGTGCCATCGACTACTCTCTGTGATAAGTTTCTTACATTTTTTATTGAAAAAGTATCTGCTCTTAGGCTAGCCCACACTAGTGCTACCCCAGATTCTGCTCCTTTTCTGTGCCCTGCTGTCCTCGACCACTTTGAGCCTGTATCCCTCTCTTCTCTCTCGGATGTAGTCATGCACCTGCGGCCGACAAACTGCACCTCAGACAGCATTCCCTCTCGCCTTCTCAGAGATGTTTTCGAATCAGTTGGAGCAAGTATTTTATTACTTATAAATACCTCTCTTAGCTCAGGATGTGTCCCAGCTGCCTTCAAACATGCCGTGGTCAAGCCACTACTTAAAAAGAAAAATCTCGACCCTTCCATTCTCGCAAATTTTAGGCCCATCTCCCAGCTACCTTGTTTATCTAAAGCCCTGGAGCGAGTAGTCTACGCCCATCTGCAGTCTTTCTTAACCACGCATGGCATCCATGAAAAGTTTCAGTCTGGCTTTAAACCCATGCACAGCACTGAAACAGCCCTTTTAAGAGTATTTAATGATCTGCTCCTGGCCGCCGACTCAGGTAGCCCAGCTGTCCTGGTGCTGTTAGACCTGACAGCTGCCTTCGACACTGTGGACCATAGCATCCTGTTGTCACGGCTTGAACAGTCCGCTGGCATCACAGGCTCTGCCCTTGCATGGCTCAGGTCCTACCTGACAGACCGTAGCTTCTCAGTGCAGCTCGGTGCCTTCTCCTCTGCCAAAGCCCCTCTTACCTGTGGGGTTCCCCAAGGCTCTATTCTGGGCCCCATCCTTTTTCTACTGTACATACTGCCCCTAGGTTCAATTCTCACAAAACACAACATCCCCTTCCACTGCTACGCCGACGATGTACAGATCTATCTGCCACTCAATTCAAATGTCAACTCATTATAGCTATTGATGGACTGCTTAGCAGAGATCAAATCCTGGCTGAGCCAAAATGTCCTCAACCTCAACGAGAGCAAGACTGAGGTTATCTTTTTTGGACCCCAACCTCCAGCCTCCCAGGTTGATATTCTGGGCTCCCTCAAAAATAATATCCTCCCCTCTGTCACGAACCTTGGAGTGACCTTCAATAGCGCTTTGAAATTTGATAAGCAGGTCAGCAGCGTAGTCAAAACCTGCTTTTTTAAAATACGACTATTGGCCAAGACCAAGTCGTTTTTATATTTTAAAGACCTGGAAAGGGTTATTAACGCCTTTGTTACCTAGAGACTGGATTACTGCAACGCTCTGTACGTGGGTATGGACCAGGCGTCAATTAAACGCCTGCAGCTAGTGCAGAACGCAGCTGCACGTCTACTCACTGGCCACAAAAAGCGTGACCACATCACCCCAATTCTGGCCTCACTGCACTGGCTTCCAATTCGGTTCCGAATTGATTTTAAAATCCTTTTATTTGTTTTCAAAGCCCTAAATGGGCTGGCTCCGGCCTATATAGCCGAACTCCTCCAGCGCTACACCCCAGCCAGAGCTTTAAGGTCTGCTGACCAGCTGCTGCTGGGTAAGGGTAGATAGCTCAATCTTGATTCTGATTGGCCAGAAGACTCGAGAAAACATCAGCAAAGATGTTTTATTGAGAAGATGATTACTACTTGATCAGTTGTGGTTATTTAACATCTTGCCAAGGACAAAAGTTGAAAATTAGCCTGCTGGCTAATACTGGCTCATTTACAGCAATGTGGATGAATGTGCACTGTCCTTTAAATAAACAAACAAACAAACAAACGTGACAGAAGTTTTCAAAACCGTGTATGGTCTCCGGTACTTCCAGTCCAACGCCTAATGCATGCGTTAGAAAATCGGGCCTTCAAAATTTTAAATTAAAAATGTTCCAACTTTTTTTTTTCAGTCTTAGCTAGAGAGAAAGTAATAGTAGGGGCAAGACAGATTAGAAGAGATATATCAGCTGCATAACAGAGAGCTTTGCCAGAACACAGCAGCTTCTCAACACGTCTCTCTACAGATGGAGACTTCCCAAAGGGATGAACTCTGCTTTCCACAACTCTTCAACAAATCCTACAGGAAGCCTACGCCAGCTCCGTCAGATGTCCTGCTCGCTTACTTCCTGCAGTCCTTCATCGCTCTGATCACTGCAGCTCTCAACCTGCTGGTCATCATCTCTATCTCCCACTTCAGGCACAGACAAACTTTCAGCTTAAGCTTGTATATGTTCATGATTGGAAAGTAACAAGATTAATCCATGCATATATTCCTTTTAATGAATGTTTCAGATAATATTTAATCTGTTTTAACGTATATAATATTCAAACAAGACGTTGTATGACAAAAATGTTAAATCAGGCACTCGTAAAAATGCTTTTTTTGTGTTTTACTATTGTTTGTTGTTACAAGCTATTGTTGATAATCTTATTTATGATGATATTCTTCCTTTCCAGGCAGCTCCACACCCCCACTAACCTCCTCATCCTCTCCCTGGCTGTCTCAGACTTCCTTGTGGGCCTCATTTTGATGCCTGTTGAAATCCTTCTAACAGAGGCTTGCTGGTACTTGGATGACCTGATGTGTGCTCTGTATTGTGTTGTTACTTTTACCATTACATCTTCTACGGTTGGAAACATGGTGCTCATATCCATTGATCGTTATTTTGCTATTTGTGACCCTCTACATTACACCACCAGAGTTACTGTGAACAGAACAAAAATCTGCATCTGTCTTTGTTGGATTTGCGCTATTATATATAATTGTCTCATTTTAAAGGATTCTCTGAGTCAACCTGATTCACAGAATTATTGCCAGGGAGAGTTTATAGTTGTCCTTAACAATATCACAGGAACTGTTGACTTTGTTGTTACCTTTATTGCCCCCATTACTGTTATCATAGTTCTGTATATGAGAGTGTTTGTGGTGGCTGTGTCTCAGGCTCGAGCCATGCGATCTCATGTTATAGCTGTCACAATCAAACGTTCAGTTAGTGAAAAGGCCAAGAAATCTGAGATGAAAGCAGCCAGGACTCTTGGTGTTGTTGTCCTTGTTTTTCTAATATGTTTTTTTCCATATTACGCTCCATCCCTTATAGGTGAGGATATTGAAAATAGTAGTTCAACCTCACCCATTGTAGTCTGGTTGCTGTATTTTAACTCCTGTCTGAACCCAGTGATTTATGCCTTCTTATACCCCTGGTTTAGAAAATCTGTCAAGCTCATTGTTACCCTTAAGATACTTCAATCCTACTCTTGCGATTCTAAAATACTGTAAAGACGGACTGGGGTTGAGATATATTCTAAAAAACCTCTGTTCAGATGGACATATTTTTGCTATTGTTAATGAGTCACTCAATTCAAGTCAGAATGCAATGTGTAATGATTACACATTACGTACTGTCGTAAAACATTATCTAACAATAAAATATTCAATAATTTTTGTTTGCCTTGAAAATAAAACTGGAAAATATTACATTGCGTGGAAGAAGTAGTAGTTTTTGACTTGTGCTGACTTCAGTGTGAACAGTATTCTGGTTAATTTAGTAGACAGTATGCATTACAGACTGATTGATTATGTCGTTGGCAGTACTGTAGGTCAGTGTGCAATTTCAAACAAAGAGAGTGTGTGTGTGTGTTTGTGAGAGAGAGAGAGAGAGAGAGAGAGAGAGAGAGAGAGAGAGAGAGAGAGAGAGAGAGAGAAAAAGGAGAGAAGGTTTACTGACACATAACAGGTTTGGTTCTCCAAAACAATGACGATACAATATAACAATAACAAAAATAAATCTTGTTGAGTGCTAACACATGTTTATTTTACCATTGCCCGTGATTATTTACATGTACTGTCTCTTGCAATAATGGGGGGTTAAAATGTAGAAAAACAATCATCATATTGAGGCTGGCAATAAGAATTAAAGCTGCAAGAAGCGATATGGCAAAAATCATAATCACAATTATTTTGGTCAATATTGATATAACGATTATTAAATACGATTATTCATTGACTTTGAAAACATCTATTTGTTTAACTTTTTAAAAAATTATAATTTGAACAGTATCTTTTTAACCCTGAACTTTAAGTATAATTCAACTGGTAATCTCATCAAGGAATATTTAAATCAGTTTCAACAAACTTTTAGCATCATTGCCATATCTGAAACTTGGATCACGGAGGACAAAGGCATAGACTTTGAGCTGGAGCGCTATGAACTCAGATACATAAATAGACAAAACAAGGGTTGAGGAGGAGTAGCCTTGTATGTGGACAATACTTTACAATTTAAGGTGATGAATTATATGTCAACAGTGATTGATAATGTATTGGAATGTATCACGATTGAAATCTGCAAAGAAAAAACGAAAAATGTAATCATCAGTTGTATATATAGAGCACCCGGCTCTAGTATTGAGATTTTCAAGGACTGGATGGAGGAAATATTCTCAAAAGTGATTCATAAAACAGTTTTCATTTGTGGTGACTTCAATATTGACCTTCTGAATCCAAATAATCACAGCATGACAGAAGAATTTATCAACACATTGTACAGTATGAGTTTATATCCAAAAATGACTAGACCCAGCAGAATCACATCGTACTGTGCTACTCTCATAGACAATATATTCACAAATGACAGAAAACAATACAGTAAGCAAACTTTTAATAAATGATATAAGTGACCACCTACCAGTATTTGCAGTTTATAACAGAAACTATAGTAATAACATGCCGGACAAAGCTATTCAATACAGACGAGTTAGATCAGAGGAAGCAATGAACGCTTTAAAAAGTGCCTTAAAGATGGGATGATTTATACCAAGAAAATAATATTGACAGCGCATATGATCAATTCCTGAGAATTTTTGTATCATTATATAATACATACTGCCCAATTGTCAAATACAGTAGAAAAATGAAATATGCAGAATGTCCATGGATCACAAGGGGTTTACAAAATGCCTGTAAAAAGACAAATTCATTGTATAGAGATTTCATGCGAAATAAATCAAAAGAGACAGAGATTAGATATCAAAAATATAAAAATAAATTAACAATTCTAATAAGGACCTGTAAAAATGAATACTATCGGAAAATACTAGACACAAATAAAAACGAATAGTATTATAAAAAATGGGTCTAGAAAAATGAGTTATCCTACATACTTCATTGACAAGGATAAGGAAGAGGAAAATATGGATGTTGTATCCAACAATTTCAATGATTTCTTTGTAAATGTTGGACCTGAATTAGCAGGCAAAATCCCTGATGGAGGAACATCAGAAAAAAAGCTGGAAAATGTAATAACACTTAATCCTTTCTCAATGTTCCTCACAGCAGTGGATGAAAGGGAAGTAGTTGATATTGTAACGAAATGTAAAAACAAAAAATCTACCGATTGTGATGACATTGACATGACTGTATTAAAAAAGGTTATAGATGTTATTTCAAAACCATTCACACACATATGTAACTTATCATTCCAAACTGGTGCATTTCCTAACAAAATGAAAATAGCAAAAGTCATACCTTTGTTGAAAGCTGGGAACAAACATCACTTCACAAACTACAGACCTGTCTCACTTCTACTACAATTCTCAAAAATTCTTGAAAAGCTTTTCAATAACAGACTGGACAATTTCATAGAAAAACACAAACTTCTCACAGAAAGTCAATATGGATTCAGAGCCAATAGATCAACATCGATGGCTTTAATAGACTCACTTGAAGAAATTACAAGCTCAATTGACCAAAAGAAACATGCCATTGGAATATTCATTGACCTAAAAAAAGCATTTGACACAATTAATCATGACATATTAATAAAAAAACTGGAACGTTATGGAATCAGGGTTGTAGTTTTGGAATGGGTAAGGAGGTATTTAACCAACAGGCAACAGTTTGTGAAGCTGGGAGAGTGTTGTTCTTCATATTTGGACATTACATGCGGTGTCCCCAAGGGGTCAGTATTGGGGCCAAAACTATTTATTATGTAAGTTGGGGTAGGTAAGTTTGAGAAACCGGCTCGAGATACATTTTTTGTTATATTCCATGGAATGCTCTTAACATCCCGATAGCAATGAATATCTTAAGTGCTTTGACAAAAAATCCATAAAAAAATGTCATCTGTGGAAGCCGTAGTACTGTAAAAAGCACGACCAATCATTTTAGCCGGCCCGGCTAAAATAACTGGATGGCCTACTTGCCTGTCAGCCTTCCATCTGTGCACAAACTTATCTCGTGCCCTCATTGGTCATGTGCGCGTTCGTGTGTGTTGGAGGAGGGGCTATGTAAGGAAGTGGCAGATTTGTTCCGGTTGTGTATTTTCAAATTCTAGCGATCTCGAGCTGGTTTCTCCAAAATTACCTACCCCACCTTTAAATTGAAGCTGTGGTGTTTCTGCTACTGATCCTACACCTCAACACTGTATCGATGTTTAAACCAGTAATATACAAACAGGAAAATGCATTTACATTTTTTGATAAGGTCAAAAGGAAGTGACCTGCGCGCCTCAGCCTCCGCCTCTGCCTTCACCTCCACCTCCATCTTCACCTCCGTCTCATTTGCTCAGCTGGATTCTGATTGGTCTGCCAGCTCTGATGTTCCTGTACAGCTGTCTGATCACCGCTTTCTTCATCAGACTGACGGTACCTGTCTCTCTGACCGTCTTTCTGTCATAATCCTGGGGTTGATTGTGTTTCCTGTTTTATTTTTAAATGTATTTTCTCCTATCTTGTTTCACTTCCTGTCTCTGTGTTTTCCCGCCTTGCCAAGCTGTGACAGACGCAAATTGAGATGATTTCCCACATTTGATTGACAGGCAAGAGAGGGCTTTCACCTTGTATCAGATGTTAATCAATCAATCTGTCATCATTGTCGTTGCCTGCATTACGCCTTACTGGCACAAAAATGCTACCGGCAGAGTATGATGCAAACTTTGACAAAGAAAAGGAGGTACAGCTACAAAAAGTGGAAAAAGGTGGAGGGTAATTCCCGGAGAGTTTTTTGTGACATTTGCTAGAGTTTCTAGCATCGAGGTGAATACTACTTGAAGTGTAAAGACTAAATGCACGACCTAATGCATACGCTCATGGTTTATTTCTTAAGATATATGAAGATTATATTGAATAGTAGGGAATCAGGCAGGTACAAAACAACACCACGTGTTTACATTATTTAACAAGACAGCGTTCAAAGGGAAGCATTTGAATTGAGACACAGCAAGGGACTTGCACCAACATGCACGAGTGGCCGGCGCAGGTGCAAAACAAATCACAAAGAAGCTCAGATTTTAACAAACACAGAGGGGGTGTTATCTAAATATTTGCTGCGGGCTAATGCACTTTAAAGTTTCTTAATGAATTGCAACTGCATAAAAAGTATAATTCATAAGTTTGTGAAGATGCAACTTCCATCATGGGATGATAGGTTAACTATTTTCATCTCCTCACAGAGTTTGCATCATGTGTTGATGTTTGGATCTTACATCATATGTTTGCTTTGGAGCATGGATGATGTCCTTCACACCTCTGATTGGGAGGATCCCTCTGAGATGAGAGTTTGAGATCATCTGACATGAACACAAGAAGGTGTGAATTCTTAATGAGAGCATTGCATAAGAGAGCAATAACTATGTGCTGATGTTTGTTGTGTAAAGTTCCTGATAGTCTAATGGGCTTCATTAGTCAGGTAGAAAGGTGTGTGTGTGTGTGTGTGTGTGTGTGTGTGTGTGTGTGTGTGTGTGTGTGTGTGTGTGTTTGTTAATGTAAAAGCTAAAGGAATGGAGAAAAAACATATTGTAAGATGCACATATTTACCATAATTTGTGATTTCCATGTGAAAAATTAGGAATTCCTTGTCTCACCACACCGAGGCCTCTGACACCCTTTCATTAATCATTACATTACATTACATTTAGCTGACGCTTTTATCCAAAGCGCATTCGACCAAGAAGATACAAACTTGAAGAAAACAGAATCATATAAGTACATCAGAGGCCTGTACTACGAAGCTGGATTTTCGCTTAGCCGGCTAAATTCAGGGAAATCTCGGGCTTTCCGGTCCTACGACGCTGGTTCTCTTTTTAGCAGGCTAGATTTCCATGGTAACTTATGCTGAGCGGCAAACCTGCTCCGGAGCAGGTTAGGTGGCAGGCTAAGAGATCAACTCAGTGAAAGCACTGCCTGCTGACCAATCAGAGCTCCGTGTGCGGAGTTTAAAGCGATCAATTCATATGACAGGAGGAGAAAGGAAATACCGTTTAAACTGCCGTTGCAGGAAAGACTGCCGGCCAAAATCAACTGACTGTGTGAACGTGAAAATTAATAGAATATCCCCTCCCATCTTCAGAGCAATCTGACTATTATAACATTAGCGTTAAGAAAGCTTACTTAAATATCTGCCACGACATAAGTAACCGGATCAGAGTAACATTAAGTACAGTCCGCGGCACTGTGAGTGCAGACGTAGATGTGTCCCATTATCATTCATATCATATCACATAATAATGTATCATATATTTCGTTATTTGAGTCAGCTTCTTGAGCCGTATCTGGCCGTGCAACACTCACAGTGTCACATACTGTATGCAGAAGTATTATTTTAAGCAACACATTAAATTGACGAAACACTCGAGTCAAATTCTCCTAATTAAAGTCAGATCCACTCGTGTCTTGGACGGGGCAGTGATTTCATAAACCTGTTAATGTACGCATTCAAACACTTTTTCTTTTACCAGCTGTATTCACCTTGCAGGTGCAGCTATGTGGCTTTTATCCTGGGTAAAGTGTTTAAGTCATGGATGTTTAAAGTTTAACTTCCTCATATTTGACTAATATTAAAGTTCACTTTTCATTCAGGAAGTATGACGCTGCGCTGTCAGTACGCTTGTCCGCATTTGGAGATTGGTCGAATGCTCCAGATACCACCCCTTTCATGTGAACGCGCACCTAACTAGATAGGACACGGCGGCTTGAGCGATCCACTTGATATCCAGCGTCGTAGTACAGTTTAGCGCCAGCGCGTATGTTTTGGATTACGCCAACCGGCTAACTCCAACATATCCAAGTTAAGTTGAACCAGCTTCGTAGTACAGGCCTCAGGTTTCATAGAGCCAAAACATTTCAAGTGCTACTCAACTGGATTTAGATAAGCCAGTCCTTTATTAGTAAATAAGTGCTTTGTTAGTAAATAAGTGCTTTGTTAGTCATTTTATTTCTCGAAGTGGAGTCGAAAGAGATGAGTTTTCAGTCTGCGCCGGAAGATGTGTAAGCTTTCTGCTGTCCTGATGTCAATGGGGAGCTCATTCCACCATTTTGGAGCCAGGATAGCAAACCAACGTGTTTTTGCTGATGGGAACTTGGGTCCCCCTCGCAGTGCGGGTGCAGCGAGCTGTTTGGCTGATGCAGAGCGGAGTGCACGTGCTGGGGTGTATGGTTTAACCACGTCCTGGATATAGGAAGGGCCAGATCCATTCACAGCATGGTATGTAAGTACCAGTGTCTTGAAGTGGATTCTACCAGTTACTGGAAGCCAGTGAAGGGAGCGGAGGAGCGGTGTGGTGTGGGAGAATGTAGGAAGGTTGAAGACCAGACGAGCCGCTGCATTCTGGATGAGCTGCAGAGGTCGGATGGCACATGCAGGTAGACCAGCCAGGAGGGAGTTGCAGTAGTCAAGGCGTAAGATGACCCGAGCCTGGACTAGTAGTTGCGTCGCTTTCTGGGTCAGGAGGGGACGTATCCTCCTGATGTTGTAAAGAGTGTATCTGCAGCAGCGGGTTGTAGCAGCGATGTTTGCGGTGAAGGACAGGTTGTTATTTAGGGTCACACCCAGATTCCTTGCATTCTGAGTCGGGGAAACAACAGAGGGGCCGATGTTGATTGACCTCAAGGTGGTGGAGATGGAGGAGCAGGATGTCGGTGTGCCCCCACCACTGCCACAGAGGCCGGTGAGCCGCCTCCGTCAGGGCTTTTACGGCCCGGCTCCAGTGGCAACATGGGCGGGAATTCTAACGGCCGCTCGGACACGGAGTGTCCCGGTGTGCCTCCCCTTGATGAGAGCCTGGCGGCCCATCTGCTTCCGCAGGCAGCCGGGTGGGCAGAGGGGAGGAAGCCTCTGCCCCCGCTGCCGCGTGACCGTGAAATCCTGGAATATCTGGATAAGATGTTCAGGCTCAGGACGCAGATGGCAGCAGCGGCCAATAATCTTGGCGTGTTGGGTGTCTCACTGATCACCCCTCAGCAGGACATCCCCGTCTCCCCGCCTCCGGACGGGAGCGATTATTTGGACTGCTGCGTGGGCCAGACGGTAGATGGGCCAGACGGTATGGCTACCGCAGCTGGACGTGTGATGTCCCTGGCCACAGTGGTGTCGCGTCACGTGTGGCTGGGTCTGACCGCACTGTCCAAGAAAGACCGGGATGATCTCCTTGGGGCCCCCGTATCCACGGAAGGGCTCTTCGGGTCGATCACCTCGGTCAACTAGCGCTTCAGTCGCTTGGAGGAAGAGAGGGCGCAGCTCAGCCGCATGCTACCGCTGGATCGTCCTCAGGCTTTTCCTCGGGGGGGAGAGCGCTCGGCGGTGGTAAGACGGAGAGAGAGGCGCCAGTATAGAGCCCCCGGGGCTCCCGTTGCTCCCTCTGCCTCCGCGGTTCGTCCCGGAGAACCGGCTCAATACCGGCACTCGCGGGGACGGGCTGACCGCCCCCAACAGGCTCCCGTTCCGGCTCCGCCTCGGCAAAGGGCTTCAGGGTGGGGTGCACCGTCCTCCAGAAGCTGACTGGCGGTGGGGGGAAGCTTCCCGGCGGAGAGAGTCACTTTCTCCACCCAGGACGCGAGGGTGAATCCCGCCTCCTCCCTGTATGATGCTACTGTTGTGACACGATCATCTTTTAAAAATAAAAATGATTGCATGTATCCCAGTCTAAGTGTAATTTCTCTCCACAAATCCACACTTCCACATAATGTTAACCGTACAGATTCCCCACTCGCTGCCCCAGTTGTAACTCCAGTAAAGGAAGCAGCTAGTGTGCATGCGCATGTGAGAGTGATAAACCGCGCTATGTGGGTACAGGGACATTATGGCCGGCGTAGCAGGGTTAGGAGACACACAAGGCTGAGTGTAAAAATTCCGCTTGATGCATTTCACCGTTTGGGTGAATGTATAATGGCGGAGAGCGCGCTTCAAAGACCTCAGTAGAGAATCGGCCCTTTCTGTGTCGACCCTCCATGGGCAGAACTTCCCTTCAAGGGGAGTTTTGCGGCGGAACGGGTCACCAGAGAGTACCACAGCTTTATAGCTGGGGCCCCGCAGCTGATTGGACATCCCCTAACGCAATGTTATGGGGAATGGAAGCACAGCTGTGTATTAACGGAGTGGATGGACAGGCATAAAAGAGGCAAATCTATCATCCCGATGGGAGATAGGTTCCCTCTCGGCAGAGATTCAGGGCCTGTTGCAAAAACAGGCAGTGTCTGTTGTGCGCTCTCAAGACAGAGAGGAAGGGCACTATTCCCTGTACTTCCTGGTTCCCAAGAAGACAGGAGAATTCAGGCCCATTCTGGATCTTCGCAGCCTGAATCTCCACATTGCACGCAGAAAATTCCATATGTTAACTGTAAAACAGTTGATGGGACTGGTGCAGCCAGGCGATTGGTTCACGACCATCAACCTGAAGGACGCTTACTTTCATGTCAGCATTGCTCCAAAGCACAGAAAGTATTTGCGTTTTGCCTTCCATGGTGTAGCCTACGAGTACAACAGACTACCGTTCGGCTACTCACTATCCCCAAGCACGTTCAGCAAATGTGTGGCCACAGCGCTTCAGCCGATGCGCGACCGTGGCATGAGGGTTTTCTTTTATCTAGACGACCTCATAGTCATGGCCAGGTCCAGGGAATGGGCAATATTTCACACAGCCCAATTGATCCTACACCTAACCAAGTTAGGTTTTGCGGTCAATTGGAAGAAGAGCTCCCCCATACCTCATCTGCAGGTGCAGTATCTGGGGATGTTGCTCGATGCAGGCAGCCTATGCGCCACCCTGTCAGAGAGCAGACAGGCATCTTTGCTTCGTGCAGTTTGCAGACTGCGACAGGGGGTAACGGTGACAACGCTGACAATTATGCAGACTCTGGGTCTCATGGCAGCTGCTCACTTTGTGGTACCGCTGGGCTTGCTGCATATGCGCCGCCTGCAGAGGTGGTTTGCCGGCCTTTGTTTAGATCCCAAGAGGCACAAACAACGCCTGGTGACCATCCCTCCCTCAGTGGTGGGGAGGGGAACTCCACTGGGGCGGGTAACCTCCTACGTCACGGTGTTCACGGACGCACCTGTGACAGGTTGGGGGGGGGAACTGCCTAGGGAGAGCTATAGGGGGTCGCTGGTCTCTAACGGAGACACGGCACAGCAGCCTTCTAGAGCTGCGGGCAGTGGTGTTAGTCCTCCAGCATTTCAAACCCTTAATACAGGGCAAACATGTGCTGGTGAGGAGCGACAACAGCCCCACAGTGGCGTACATCAACAGGCAGGGCGGAGTCCGCTCCGCCACCTTGTTGACCACAGCGGGGAACCTGTCGTTGTGGGCTTCAGAGATTGTGTTATCTCTGAGGGCCCTCCACATCCCGGGACTGGAGAACAGGGGGGCCGACCTCATGTCAAGAGGCGGGCCCCTGCCAGGCGAGTGGGTGCTTCACCCGGAGGTGGTGAAGCAAATCTGGGCCCAGTTCGGGAGAGCGGAGGTGGACTTGTTCGCCAGCCAGCGCAACAGCCACTGTACCCTGTGGTTTTCCATGGCTCTTGGGGGTGGACGTGTTTGCACACGAGCCATGGCCAAGAAAGCTGCTCTACGCCTTTCCACCGGTACGCCTCATTCTCCCCCTCCTGGAGAGGGTGAGACAAGAGCGTCTGTCAGTCATCCTAGTGGCTCCTGAGAGGGACAGGCTGAGACAGGGGGGACTGTCTGACAAGGTTATTCAGACTATCCAGGCAGCTAGAGCGGGATCCACCACAGCCTATTACAGGCCGAAGTGGCTGGGATTTCAGCGATGGTGTGAGGAGGGGAGAATAGAGCCCCTATCTTGTACGTTGGGCTCTATGCTGTCCTACTTACAGTTACTGGTGGACAGGGGGCTTGCTCATTCCACAATTCAAGTTTATGCAGCAGCCATCTCGTCCTGCCATGAGGGATTTGGCGGCAGGTCAGCCTTCAGTCAGCCGCTTATGTCGAGGTTTTTGCAGGGAGTCAGGAGGCAGCGCCCAGAAGTGCACGCCTCCACCCCACAGTGGGACCTGCCGTTGGTGCTCGAGGCTCTGGTCACAGAACCATTTGAGCCTCTGGAGCTCTCCTCCCTGAAAGCGCTGTCATGGAAGACAGTGTTGCTACTTGCCTTAACTTCGGCCAAGAGAGTGTCAGAGCTGACCGCTCTGTCGGTGCACCCAAGTTGCTTATTGATCCGGGGTGACCGTAGCGGGGCGACAATCAGACCGACAATCAGACCGAACCCCTCCATTGTTCCCAAGAGTCTAAGGAGCTCGTTCAGGTCAAGGGCTATTCAGTTAGGGGACTTTAATCTTCCACCCCATGGTGGGGCCAGGGAGGCTAAATTCCACCTCCTCTGCCCGGTGCGTGCGCTAGCATGTTATGTGGAGCTCACGGCTGCCACTAGGCGCACTGAACAACTGTTTGTGTGCTTTGGGGGCGGTGTGGCCGGTAAAGCTCTGTCCAAGAAACGCCTGGCAGGATGGCTCTGCGAGTGCATCTCACATGACTATGGACAGGCGGGGAGAGCCTTCCCCACGGGGGTCCGTGCACACTCTACACGGGGTATGACTGAGTCAACAGCCTTATTTAACGGAGTGAGTGTGGAGGACATATATACGGCGGCGTCTTGGTCCACGCCAGGCCCCTTTTATCTCTTGGACATGTCTGGCTCCTTCTCATCATCTGTGCTTTCTGAGGCTACACAGGACTGGTGAGGGGGGAGGGGCTGTGGGTCAGCAGGTATCTGACCCCCCGGACATAGTGCACTTATGTGTTCCAATGCTCCTTAGGGACCCGGGAAACATGGTGCACAGTGAGCCCCATACAGGGCTGGGGGACTGCCCATAGGCAGGCAGGGAGAGCCCTCCTCACTGTTTTCCAGGCACACTATTCACGAGGTAAGCGTGTCTGAGTATGCCCTACCAGCCAGGTAAACTGAGGCCCCCACTTCTCCCCGGTCACAACCGGAGGAGAGGAGGTTGCGGTGCAGTGGCTGTTAACCAAAAGCCGGTCAGGGGCAGTGTGTTGACTCGATGTTGTTGGACGACAGGCCGTTTAGGCATCAGGGCTCCACCCACTGTACCCATAGAGTCTGAGTCAAAGCTGAACTGCATAACATAAAAAGGCACACATGCTGAAAACCCAACCGCAGAAGGGGGGTCTGGGGGGATTGTCCCCCAGGAGATTTTTTGACATACTAACATATAAACCACGCATTCTGGTACACTCTGAGAAGAAAATAAATAAATCTATTACTACCCGACATGTTAATAATATTTTATGCCATTGTTTCTTTTTCACTTTGTTCTGACAGCTGAGCTTGTCTCTGTGAATTACTTTAAATTGTGGGTAAGGGTAGATAGCTCAATCTTGATTCTGATTGGCCAGAAGACTCGAGAAAACATCAGCAAAGATGTTTTATTGAGAAGATGATTACTACGTGATCAGTTGTGGTTATTTAACATCTTGCCAAGGACAAAAGTTGAAAATTAGCCTGCTGGCTAATACTGGCTCATTTACAGCAATGTGGATTAATGTGCACTGTCCTTTAAATAAATAAACAAACAAACAAACAGACAAATGTGACAGAAGTTTTCAAAACCGTTTATGTTCTCCGGTACTTCCAGTCCAACGCCTAATGCATGCGTTAGAAAATCGGGCCTTCAAAATTTAACATTTAAAATTTTCCAACTTTTTTTTTTTTTCACTTACACATCTGCGACCCACTTGTGGTTGAGAACCACTGGTCTAGAGCCTTTAATATTGCCGGGCAAATCTCATCCATACCTGGCGCTGTGATATTGGGATATGGTTAAAGCTTCCCTATAATCTTCCAACTTTTCATTATCCATCGACAACATTTTGGATGTGTCTGGGAGCCTTTCAAAGTGCCTGACAGTATCAGGATATCAGCAGCTCTCCTCCTGAGCTGAACACTCTGAAACCCTGTGTCCCTTTCCTGAGTCATCTGGGGGCTGCCAGAACTTTCTTGAGGCGAACAAACAGTCAATCTCATTGGCCTTCCCAATCTCTTGTCTTTATGTCGTTTTTGTTTCAAAATAACCCTGGAACCACCAGGCCCAAAAGGCTAAATGACCTAATCCATTGTCTAGAAGCCAGTTGGCTTCATTGACCCTTTGACCATAACTCTGAGGAGCCACTCCCACAATGTAACTTATCAGCATGGCCCACTTGGTTTCAATACTTCACGAAAAATGTTAATCTTTTAAGATTCTTTACACTGTAAAACCACTCTTGATGAGAAGGAACAAGTGGCCACCATAATCAAATAAGATGATGTCAATGCCGGGAATTACGAAAAAAATAAGTTGCATGGAAGTGATGAAGACTGAGATGAAGATGACTGCAGAAAACAAAGTAGAGCTTAGGGATTTCAGTCTTAGCTAGAGAGAAAGTAATATTAGGGGCAAGACAGATGAGAAGAGATATATCAGCTGCATAACAGAGAGCTTTGCCAGAACACAGCAGCTTCTCAACACGTCTCTCTAAAGATGGAGACTTCCCAAATGGATGAACTCTGCTTTCCACAACTCTTCAACAAATCCTGCAGGAAGCCTGCGCCAGCTCAGTCAGATGTCCTGCTCGCTAACATCCTGCAGTCCTTCATCACTCTGATCACTGCAGCTCTCAACCTGCTGGTCATCATCTCTATCTCCCACTTCAGGCACAGACAAATTTCAGCTTAAGCTTGTATATGTTCATGATTGGAAAGTAACAAGATTAACCCATGCATATATTCCTTTTAATTAATGTTTCAGATCATATTTAATCTGTTTTAACGTATATAATATTCAAACATGACGTTGTATGACAAAAATGTTAAATCAGGCACTCGTAAAAATGCTTTTTTTGTGTTTTACTATTGTTTGTTGTTACAAGCTATTGTTGATAATCTTATTTATGATGATATTCTTCCTTTCCAGGCAGCTCCACACCCCCACTAACCTCCTCATCCTCTCCCTGGCTGTCTCAGACTTCCTTGTGGGCCTCATTGTGATGCCTGTTGAACATTTTTTAACAGGGGCTTGCTGGTACTTGGGTGACCTGATGTGTGCTCTGTATAATATAGTTACTTTTACCATTGCATCTTCTACTGTTGGAAACATGGTGCTCATATCCATTGATCGTTATTTTGCTATTTGTGACCCTCTACATTACACCACCAGAGTAACTCTGAACAGAACACAAATCTGCATCTGTCTTTGTTGGATTTGCTCTGTTATCTATAATTGTCTCATTTTAAAGGACTTTCTGAGTCAACCTGATTCACAGAATTCTTGCCATGGAGAGTGTGTATTTTTCATTAACAATATCACAGGAACTGTTGACTTTGTCGTTAACTTTATTGCCCCCATTACTGTTATCATAGTTCTGTATATCAGAGTGTTTGTGGTGGCTGTGTCTCAGGCTCGAGCCATGCGATCTCATGTTATCGCTGTCACTATGCAACGTTCAGTTGGTGCAACTGTTAAGAAATCTGAGATGAAAGCAGCCAGGACTCTTGGTGTTGTTGTCCTTGTGTTTCTAATATGTTTTTTTCCATGTTACACTCCATACCTTATAGGTGAGGATATTGAAACTAGTAGTTCAACCTCAACCATTCTACTCTGGTTGCTGTATTTTAACTCTTGTCTGAACCCATTGATTTATGCCTCATTATACCCCTGGTTCAGAAAATCTATCAAGCTCATTGTTACCCTTAAGATACTTAAGTCTTGCTCCTGTGATTCTAAAATACTGTAATGACGGACTGGGGTTGAGATATTTTCTAAAAAACCTCTGTTCAGATGGACATATTTTTGCTATTGTTGCTGAGTCAGAATGCAATGTGTAATGGCTGAAGAAAGATTAGACATTATTTAATGTAGTAAAACATATGTAACTAAAAGATATTAAACAATTGAATACAAAATAAAACTGGAAAATATTACATTGTGTGGAAGAAGTAGTATTTTTTGACCTGTG